>NC_081829.1:83796260-84013760 GCF_030867095.1 Alligator mississippiensis | reverse complement strand
GGTATAATTTTTAATATTTTTAATTTGAACTGCTATACAATAAATCGGTAGTCACCTAATGATTTCAGAACCCTTTACAGGCTTTTGGCCATACGTGTGCAAATAAAAATACCCATCAGTTACTCAAAGGTCAAATCAAATAATTCCACTCGTACATAAACATAATAGCAATATCCAGTCTCCCCAATTAAAACATGACAGCTTTGGAGAGGTTATTTTATCTGTTTCATGCCTGCCTGGGATTTTGTCAGCAGTTTCCTGAAGTAAAATGTTTTAAATTTCAGTTTTTAATGAAATGGATAAATTGACTCCTCAATCTGCTACCAGTACAAATTCCAAAGAAAAAGATAAAGATGGCCACAGGCAAATAGCCAACTCTAGCCATAGCTGAGGGTATGATGTTTGACAGTTCAGTTCTGGGCTGAGGATAGAAGTGGTGAGGTCAGGGATATAGGGTGCATATTTTGTGCAAAGCAAACCGTTATTTTAGTTCCAGTTGTTTGAGTTTATTAATTTTAGTTTTTGTTTGTTCGTGTTTATGATCCTTCTCTGCTGTGAAGGTACCTGTACCATTCCAAGAGCAGTGAGACTGCTCCCAACCTGACCACCAGAGACATGGTGGTTTGTCTATAATAGATAGAAGAAGAAAGTGGTTATGGAGAGAATCCAAACAAAGCACTGACACTTTCCATAATGGAAGTTGATGGGAAACAAGGTCAGCCCTTGTGTGGTTAAGAAGAGATTAGCTATACACAACCTGAGGGCTTTTAGCATACATTTGACTGACAGAGGCAGTAACAGGAGGTCCCTGCAGGGGAGCAACTGGGAACCCAAAGAACAGAGTTGTAGCTGGGACACAGAGAGGAAAAAGAGCCTGTAAGCAGGACAAAAGAGATGCAGATACACACCAGTTGCTACACAGCTCTATTGAAAGGCATTCCCTTTATAGCAGACAGATGGGAACTGTCACTACCAGACATCTGACTGCACATCCCTATGATAAGCAGTCATCACGACCTCCACTGCATTGTGGTGGAGAATTGAATGGCCGAACAACTACCATCACTAACACATCATCTACAATCAAGTTGATTTAAATTTACTATGATTAGGTACATGTGTATGGTTTTGTACCATCCCTTGTGCCATTGCTTGTTTCCATGGATAGGGAGGGGTTAGTTTACAGACCTCTGTTGTGTAGCCATCAGCAACCACATCAATTAAAGGATTAAAGGGGGGTATGATAGTTTTGAAATATTTGAACAGCTGCCATAGAGAAGATGGAGAGATATTGTTCTCCCTTGGCACAGTAGAGGCAATGGATTTAAACAGTACCCAAGCAGATTTAGATCAAATCTCAGAGGCAGCTGGGGGGAAGGGAGGACAAAAAAACCTTCCCAACTATAGGAAAGTAACACAATGGAACGAGTTGCCATGGAATCATAGAATCAACTTCCTGAGAAATTTTCAAGAAGAAGCTGTCAGACATGGTTTAGGAATCCTGACTCTTTGGAGGAGATTGACTTATATGACCCATGGGGACCCACCTATGTGCTGTTCTGGTGCCCATATGATATCTTTGGTTGGCCAACCCTTGTGCCAAATTCAGACTATTTCTCAATATGCACATTATACTTCTATCTGTGTATAACAAGGTTTGTCAAAGACTGTTCATTACTTTTTTTCTCCGATTAATGTGCATAACTTGTATGTCCTTAGTAGGTTTCTGCCCTTTGTTTATGTTTGTAGTTGTATCAACAGCATCATTATGAGTAAAATGATCGGGAGGACAATTTCATGGCAGAACCTTTTTTCACTTCTTTTTTTTTTTTTGCAGTTTTATCAAGCAAAATATATTATATCCAGTATGCTGATTGGGGTTAAGTTTTAAAGTTTTGAAATAAGATAATGATAAAACAACAACTAGTAAATGTTGAAACCTTGCAGAGAGACAGGCAGATAGAACCAACCCAATGGAATTTTAGGTAGCATAATGTCTCTTTGCTTACATATGGGTAGATAAATGGGGATGTATATGCTTAACCCTCCTGGAGCCTAGAATATCATGTGCCTTATTGAGAAAGAAAATGCTCTTCGGGATACTGGATAGATCTTTTTATTCATTCTGGAAAGTGCTAGGGCCTCTACAGGCAGTCCTCAACTTACAATGTTTCAAGTTACAATGTTTTGCACTTACAACATTTATAAATTGACATCCTGTTTCAACTTTCTGATGTCAGTTTCATGTTTACACTGCTTGATCTGATGCACCACACCAGCAAACAAGTCTGCTGCATCGCCCATCTCCCTGCAGAACATCTGTCCAAACTTCCTTGGACACTTTCTTCAAGAAAGCAGACAAGACTCCAGAAAACCCTGCAGCCAAGACTCCTGAGAAGACTCCAGCCAAGAACCCTTCAAAAAGTCCAACCAAGAGCCCTTCAAAAAGTCCAGCAAAGTCACCTCAAAGAAGCCCTTCCAAATCAATATGGTTGCTATTTACAATATAAATACATTAATGTAGCTATGTTACTCATCTATACTTGATTGAGTACAAGATGCTGGGTTATTTGTGGTGAAAATAGGGTATTGGGCCTGTGGAAGGGCAACAGTGGTGCCTGCCACTTTAAGGACTAGATCAAATAGTCAGCAGGTGTTTGATTATGGTGACCATTTTAGAACTCTGGCTGCCTATATAAATAAGAGAAGTTTGCTGCTGGGGGTCAGGCAAGAAACATCACCTGGCTGAGCTGCTGCATGGGAACATCTTGCAGGTAGGAGCAGGAGGATCTGGTCCTGGCCATGACCTAAAACTGCACCCTGTCGGGAGTGGGTGGTCTGGTGGGGTTCCCAGTGGTGCGGGAACCCCAGGAAAATGCCAGGCCAGTTACCACCAAGGTGAAAGGCAAGTAGGGATGCCTTAACCTCAGCCCTCACTTTTGGGTGGGTTATATGAGGCATCTAATCCAGGAAAGGACAGGTAAGCTTCTTGAAGCACCTGAGCCTGCTGGGGTGAGTGACCCTGCGGGGCCAGGCATGCTTTGTGAAGCACCTTAGCCATGAATGAGGGACCCCAATCCCTGAGTGCAGGCAGCTGGCTTAGATATAACCGAGGTACCTGACTGGTCAATGCTGGGGCCAGGACCCAGATAGGGGTCAAAAGGGCCAGGGGCCTACCATGAGGGATACCCATATAGATCAAAGAAACTCTGAATCCTGACTGGCCTGAGACGGGGCCAGGGCTTAAAGGAAAGCCAAAGGTCCCAGGGAAAGGCCCATAACTAATAGGCAAAGGGGATGGTTAAGTTGGCTTCCTGAGATGCCATCTGCGAGGCTTGAGCTGCAGTGTAGGGCTGGAACAGAGCCACGGATAGCCCCCCAAGATCGGGGTGTATAATGGGCAGCCTCCTGCCTAATTCTTACATCAATATTATTACATCAAGGCGTGGCAGGAGAGTGAGGTGGGTGGCTGACCCATAGATGGGGGCAGGCCGGTGCTTGCACTGGGCCTGAAAGCTTGTCCCTGTCACAGGGGCTAGGTTCAGGACCCATTCCCCCAGTTATAACATTGTTTCCTATGGGAAAATTGTTTCCAAGTTACAATGTTTCAACTTAAGACACAGTTTTCAGGAACCAATTTTAAGTCCGAGGACTGCCTGTACCTCTCTATTTTAATCCTGCAAATAAGAAGATGGGACCCTGATTTAACATTTTTATCCAAAAGATCAGTTCAACCTTACAGGCTAAATGCTTAATGAACGCTCTCTTGTGTCATCATTAGTTGAGTACAGTTTCTGTGGTCCGGTCCTTGCCATGTTTAAGAGAAGAGGAAGATGACTAAAGTTTACTGAATGAAAGTATTTTGAATTGTTGCCTCTCATCTTCCTTCAGGACATGTAAGGAATCTTCAGCGCCTCGAGTTAGAAGAACTGATTTATCCCTAGGCAGAGAGGAAATTAGATACTTTAATTCCTTTTATGACAATGTTGCAGAAATCAAATCGCAGGGGAGATGTTAATACTGCTAGTACAAGTTATCCCTATATTGGCCATCAGCAAACAAGACAGCTGCAGGATAGTTGGAAAGGACACACAGCACCGATTCTGGTTAAAGAATCTGAGGTGCAGGGTCTCACTGTCATAAGAGGTACAGCTGCCATGAAGTTGGTGAATTTGAAATTGTGGTATGATTACCAGTACTATGTATGATCAGTGGCACTGCTGAATGGGCTGGGATCATGCAATTATTACAACCAGACACCTTTCCATGCAACCAGTATATCTCTGGACCTGGTAATCTAAGGTTGTCTGATCTTCTCTAGAGAGCATCCTGGCATATCCCTGGGCAAGAGCCATATTCTGCTCTGACTGGATGCTGTGATGGTCCAGTGCTCTGTGTCCAGCACCCACCATGGTTTAGGTTTTCCTCCCAAATAAGTATAAAACAGTGCTCCCTAGCCTTACATTATGTTCTCTCTTTGTGCTTTCATATTACTCCTTAGAAGAAATGTGGGGTAGCCCTGATCCCGTTGCTCTATTATGAATAGCCCCTTTTTCCCTTGTCTGAAACATACTAGGCTTTAGTACAGAGGATCCATATTGGAAAGTCCTGGAAATAACTGAATGAACGGTCTGTGTCTGATACCTTGGGAGAAGAGTTTGATGCAACATATATTAATCAATCCTGACACACCATACACTGTGCAGGCTTCTAGTGTGAGACTTTCAGGCCCAAATATGGTTGATTCAAATGAGACTACTAGAGATTAAGCCACAATGCTACTTTGTGTTCTCTGAAACAATTTGTTCTATAGGAAAACTGAGGTGAGTCCCCTGGTTTGAATATGACTTTGGAAGTAGAAAGAGGGGGCTCTGGAGCTGGCTGTTGCAATGAAATCTGAGCACAATAGTCTAGTGTGAATATCACCAGTCTACTAAATGGATCCTAAGTGGTTGAAGTGCTTATGGCCTTGTCTACCCTCAGGAATGGCCCTGGTTCATCATTTGGTCAGTGTAGTCAATGTAGATGCCCTGATTCTGACCACTAGTGAAGAAAAAAGGGATTGCCTTGACTCACCCTGGCTTGCCCTTGTCTATGAATAAAGGCCAGCATTGTGCAGCTAGTCAGATTGCTGAATTTCCACTAACAGATAATGCCGTAGTCACTTTTATATTTTAGCTACCACTGAGTAACTGAACATATTTTTTTAAATGACACTGCAAAGCTTTAATGGCACATCATCATGCTCCCACATTTCCATTTGCTTTATTCTATGATACGGTATTGATATAAAACCATCTTGAACCTGTTAATGATATTTCATGTGCAGTAATGTCAAACTATTCAATCAGTCGCATCATTACCTTTAATATTAAGCATATTTAGTTTATTCAGTCATAACAAAGCATGTCTAGGACTAAAGAATACTTTTTTTTTAACATTCATTCATTGCAGTCTCATTCTGTAAAAATGTATCTTTTGTCTTGTTTTTAGGCTACAAGTAAAGGATAAAATGCTTTATACGTGGGTTGAGAAAACCACATATGTTTTTCAAAGAAAAAAAATCTCTTGAAAATATTCTCAATATTTTACTGCAAAGCCTGCTGACATCTCAGCCTTGCAGGGTTTTCTTTTCAACCACAACTTTCATGAAGGCTTAAGGGATTAGAGAAATTAGAAGGTGAAAAGGCCAATTAGATCGCTGAGTCCACCCCCCCTGCCAGAGCAGGATATAGTCCCCAGATAGAGGATGTATCGGATATTAAACTGATACTGCATTTGATCTTAGTGAAGAGGATGAGAAGAAGGGAAATTACTTTGAAAGCAATAAAAAAATAAACTATTGTACGCAGATTAATTTATTTTCTTATTAAAAAAACAAACATTTTGAATTTATAGCTCCCCATTGTATGGGTTGGTGAGTGCTTTTGGCAATGCTCTTTTGATTCGTTGTTCAAGATCCAGGTCCAGGTTCAGAGGGTGGCAAGTTGTAATGTAGCAGGTACTGGATTATAGCTCTATCCTGGAACACCCATTAGCAAATCTATAGAAGTGTTGTAAGTGGGGAATACTTGCCTGAATTTTTATCCTTTGCTCATAAGCTAAATATGCTACCCCTGGATAGTATCATATGAAGTTGGGCAGTTGCATTCATTCCTGATACTCTTAATGGTATCATCAGAACCCCAGTCACTTGAGCTGTGTCCCCTTTCCTTGCCATCATTGCCAACTATTTGGGCTATACTAGTGGCAGCTTTGCTATTGCTGTGGGCCATTCTTGCCCAGTTACGAACTGGGAACTGGGCTAAATAAAATAAAAACTAAATCTGAACCATGTGCAAAAAATATTTCATTGACTAAGATTAAAATTATTGTTCCACATGTATTTTTACTCATTGGTTTTATCCAGAAGGGAAATCAGTTGAAGTCCTAGTCAAAGTTTCTACAAGCTAGGCACTGTATAAATAGAACAAAAAGATGGTCTCTCTCCGCCTCACAGCACTCACAATTTAGGCTTATGACAAGACAGAGCAGGGAGGGGAAAGAAGAAAAGGAAGAGTGTGATAAGGAAAGGGAAGATGGTGTTATAATATTGAGGTTCATTGGGAAAGACTATATTGTAGAGGCTGTTTTCTAGCAGATTTATTGAACTGGTTCAAGCATAGCACCTGGAAACCAACAAATCCTTCATTTTAAAACCAGTTCTACGTTTTTGCTGGGTGCAATAGCAATATGCATATCTACTGGTGAAAAGGTCAGGAGCACTTGAAATGTCTTCTTTTTACTACCCAGTGCATTGGTTAGCTCTCCTTACTGATATAACTTGCTATTTTGGTGTAACGTCTATATTTGAGTCCACCCCCTTTTAAAAGACAACCAGGTTTGAAGGGTTTTGCCACTAGCGAAAGGGTCAGAACTTTCCTTTGCTCATCACATTGCCTTTTTAAGGTATCTTGCTGAAATTCAACTGGTAGTCAATGTGGCAAAGTGCCAAAGGACCTGGAAGGCATGTATTAAATTTGCCAAATAGCACAAATAACAGGTATATTTAGTGAACCAAATATGGAGAAATAATGTCAAGTATTATTTGCATTCTTCGGCATTGCATCTATCTGCAGTTGCTATCAGAGAGAGAGCTGGAAGTAGACAACAGAATGGCCAGTTAGTCCCTCTCTCAAATCACACCCACTTAGGAATATAAATCTTCCCCTGGTATATTTATGTTTGGCTGAATGAGTGTGACCCCCCAAATCAGATGTTCACTGAAAAAAACTTGCTATTCAGAATTTGTTTTCTTTTCCATGAACAGTTGCCCCTAAAATCTGATGTTTCTGAAAACATTGCACCTCTGCTTGAATTTTCATAGAATGGTCAGAAGAAAATTGATTTAAAATCAAAACAAACATTTGTGGAAATCTTAATATGTTGCTTGCCATGTTTTAGATATGACTTTAGTTCCTTTTGACTTGGATTAAGTTTAATCTAGAAAGGAAAGGTACCAAGTTCCAAGGTACCAATCTCCTGAGGTATCCAGGTCCTGTGTTTTGTTGGGTAATTTATGTGAGAGGCTCCCTGTTGTGTCTTTGCTCTTTACACAACATAAAGTATATGAAGAAACCGCATAGGCGCAGCTGGATGCCAAGTAACCATGTTTATTATCTATGTACAAACATACGAGGCCTAGCTGCATATTGCTCCTTATTTGCAAAATCGCCACCTATTTACACCTTTTAATTTTGCTAGACTCACAACGATGTCCGATATTTAAAACCTTTAAAATTTTAACTGTCCCTTCTTTTG
Source organism: Alligator mississippiensis (assembly GCF_030867095.1). Classification (NCBI taxonomy): domain Eukaryota; kingdom Metazoa; phylum Chordata; order Crocodylia; family Alligatoridae; genus Alligator; species Alligator mississippiensis. The sequence continues at coordinate 84,005,960 of NC_081829.1, read as the reverse complement.
GCTATATACAGGAACATTTTAAAACAGATGCATCTCGGATGTATTTCATGTACACGTGGAAATGCAAGGCACAATATGGTCCTTAATTGCATATGACTTGGATGTAGAAACATCTCTTTTTGAGTAGATACCAACCACTTTTGACTGATAGTGATCCGTGCCCATTGCTAAGCAGTCAAACACCTGCTTGCATTCCTGGGGAGAGATAAACATAAAAATCAATAATGTTAAAGATTAGACTGCTGAGCCAAACCCAAAGAAAATATGATTCACAGGTATTTGAGTTCTTCTAATGCATGCACTCTGTATGACTAAGACTAATGTTAGCAAATATTTCATCAACAGAACTTCCACTTGATTATGTTACTTCTTAGCTGATAGCTTTTATGTATAAATGACTTTGCAGAGGCCCCTAGGAGCTTTTAGCTTTTATCAACCAATATTTTGTATCACTTTCAGTCAGTGTTTTGATACTTTCAGGAATTCAGCCTCTAATAATTGTGTTGTAGATGTTCTAACAAGAAAAGAACAGATGCAAGTTTAGTGAATATTGAGTTTTAAACTTGTCTCGTAGTGATTTGTAGCTGTGTCACTGCAAATATTTTTCAATGTCATTGCCTAAGCCCTGGCTGTCACCAACGCGGTCAGCTGGGGAATAGAAGGCCTAACACTATGATCTCAGTATTAATGGGAGCTGTTGAGAGTGGCAAAGGTGATAAAGTATTGTTTAGTTATTGGTGCCATACTTGTGCTGCAGGACATTATTATAAAACGTTGTGGTTTTTTTGTCAGATTTCAATCACGTATCCAATAACATGTTTAAAAACTTACAAAGAAGAGTACTGAAATAATGGTTATTTTTTTTTTAAACTGCTAATAGGACTGTACATGCCTGAAATCTAAAGATTTAACAAGTATTTCTGAGCTCTAGTTTCTTAACCTGTAGTTTAGCTCTAGTTATTTTCATATAAATATTGTTGGTTCCAGGATCAACTTAACTGTCTATAAATATGATCTAGGAAGGATTGGCAGCTATTAAAGCAAGCACAATTCTGTTCATATACTAGACCTTTGGATATTTGGTAGTCTATTCTTCCTCTTGACGTGCATGTGCACTTAATACTAATGTTAATAGGAGTTGCGTGTGAGCATTCAAGAGAGCGAGCATACCCTATTTGGTAGGTAAATTTATGTGTCACTCCTTTTCATTACTCCCCAGACCAGTACAAGAAGAAATAGAGATATAAGATTTATAAAGCTTTTACAATATCCTGTTTGGCTAAATTGTATTCCAGCAAAGGCATAGTGGGATTGCTTACCTCACTGTTGACACGAGAAGAACGCAAATTAATGACATGCTGTTACTGTCATTAAGAGTAGTAGTGCATGTGGTTAAGTTATAATTAAAATAACTTTTAAAATTCAATCTTTTATTAATGGCAGAGAGAACTGGATTTGAAATCTTTTGGAAAACACATTCCTTATGGCTTTAAACTAGACCCGATACTTCTTTATATAAAGAGAATATAAAATTAGATTATGAGAGTTTATATAGCTTTTAAATATCAAGCTGTCAGATTTGTGCAGGTAGAAATATTGTAATTGAAGAATGGTGAAGAAAGAGTTTATATTAGAGTGAAGGTTTTCAAGTGAATTCATACCAAGTAGAATATAATGGAGACAGGCTTTTTGCCAGTGCTTTGGATCTCCTGACCTCCATTTCCAGTAGAGATTAGCTTGATAAAACCGACACAACCTCAATAAAACACTAACAATGGAAAGAAGTAAATAGAAATCATATTAAGCAGCAGCAATATTGCATGAATTGAAACAAAAATTTAGGTATAATAGCCTTGGTGGGTTTTAATATTGTTTCCAATCACATCACAATATGAATCATATCATGGTGATTCTAAATAACGTTTATCATCTTTAAATCTCCTCTCCTAGTAGACGTCTCACATTATTTGAGGGTTTTTTCTTTAAGAGTTCATACATAATTAAATGTGCTGGAAGCAAAGGGGACAAAATGCCTTGAGAAACATCAAGTTTGTGTTATACGTTCAATTAAATGTAACAATCCCATATTTATTGTTATTTTGTTAGCTTATAGAAATTAAATTAATAGAATAATGGTGTTGTACTACATAAAAAAATTCAAGTAAAGCCAACTGGGATATTTTTTTCAGTTTCCAATTGTCTTAGTATTGCTAACTTTTGAGTAGTTTCCCAAGCATAAAAACCAAAAGGAACAAAATGGACCAGATGTGTGGTTGTGAGGGATTAGAGGCTAAATATAATAGAAAGGAAGATGCAGTTCATATTTAATTCGAATGGGGTTCCAGGAAATGATCTGTTCAAGATATGATAGCTAAAAAATAATAGGCTAATCCTGTTCTAAATTTCTCATGGTCTCCCTGATTTCCATAGGACTGGGTATATGAAGGGGTACATTTCCAGTGCAGGTGTCAGACTTGAAATAACACTGGAGGGTACCACATTCCTTGTAGTTTAAAGTGTTTTTGTCATAGTCCATTAAACAACAGATAGATCCACAAAAAGTCATAGGCACCTACCTGCCAGCACAGGTGCCCATGTCCAAAACGTAAATGCTCACCCACTGCAAAACCTCTTCTTAACACTACACGGTTCTAAAATACCCAGCACCTACATTTCTGCCAGTTAAATTTCAAGATATCTGAAATCTGAGCACGTTAACTGACAATGGTTGGGTTGCTTGGGTAGCCTGTACCAAACCGGCAGTAAGATTGACACACTAGACATTGCTCCACCTGTCTCATGTACATGGCTCAGTTGTATCTCTATGCTTCAAGCATGTACACTGCATAATTTTTTGCAAATAGCACAGCTGGAGAAGGTATGCTCAGAATCTCTTTATGCCAAGAGTGGGCAATTATTTTGCCTGGCAGGCCAGTTAATGAGCTTTGGTAAGCTGTTGTGGGCTACACACACAAAATCTTTTAGAAGGTAAGCATTTTAATGCATTAGAGATAAAAAACAAATCATATATTATAAATCAAACGTTTATTATAGCATACATTAATTTTATTTCAAAAATGATTTTTTTTTCTCCTGATTTATATTTTGTGGAGTAGTGTATATAGAGGAGAGTGCTCAAAATAAAGTATTACTCTGGTACATTGTGCAGGGGGAGACATGGGTGTGTGTGGAGCAAGCAGGAGGGGCAGGAGGGGGGTGAGCTGCTGGAGGTGTGGGGAGCCCAGCAGGACCTGGGCAGCCGCAGCAGCAGTGGGAGCAGCCCCACCAGGAAGCTGTGCACGCTGTCCAGGGCTGGGGTGGGGGGTGGGCTGTGCTGTCAGTGGATGAGAGGCAGGTGTGGGCCAGGACACAGGGTGGGCTCCCCTGGGCAGGAGTGTGTGAGGCATGGCTGCGGACCAGATACAATCAGTCGTGTTTTGCCCATGCCTGCTTTATTCAGTCTACATTGGTAAGGGCGCTCACACAGGATAGAGGAGGTCTAGGCTAAAATCTATACTCTATACTGAAGAGCCTTGAGCCTGCATATCTCATTTTTCATGAAAGTATTCTCGCCACTTGGTAACAGAGTCACGCTCACATTTTTTTTCCCTGATACAATAAATATTTAAGTATTTCCTGAAAAATGGAACAGCTATGAGAAAAAGGACTGAGTGCCTCATCCCAGAATGCTATAAAATCTGCATTGGGAATTCTCTTGAGAAGTACCTTATATGGGAGATGAAGAATGGTGAGTGTTTTAACCACTGAGCAACCGGACGGCTGTCCCTCCAAACTTTGTGAGAAAGGGTTGATTTAGACACAACTCCAGGAAAGAGTTCATGGCCATGAATTCCAGGTGTAGGGAGGTATCCACATTTCTGAAAGCCCACTCTTCTTAAATATCTTACTGGTTGGTGTAGGCAGCTTCCCACTCAGTATGCTGGTTTTTGTGGATCCCATTCTTAGATGTCAGACCCTTCCTGTGCATTGAATGTGGAACCAAGATGCCCGATCTGGAACTTTGGATTTCAATAAGTGACAAGGCACCCAAATGGAGACTTAGACAATTCAGTCCCAACATTCTCTACTTCAATAGTAGCCACACAGTCTTAGCTAACCTTATTCAGGGAATGACAAAACAGGAGCATCCATCTGTTCAATTCCAAACAGTATGATACCGACATTACCTACTTTAAATCAAGAAGGTAGTTCTGTTCCCCAGTATGAGACTCACAATCAACTGTCACGCTTGGATGCCTAAATATCAATTTCAGGCAATGAAAGACTAGCTAGAGGTGCCTCTGAAAATCAAGGTACAAATGTGTAAATATAGTTTAAAGCACCAACCTTAGGCATATTGTTTTGAAAACTAAGTCTCCACTGTCTACTCATTCCAGAACATGACCAACAAATACAAGATATATACTATTATAATAAATACAATGGATAGTATAGAAATATTTTGTACAGATTTGTTGTGATTGATCATTGTCCTGTAGTAGAAGCCTGTGCATGACTTAGTTTAATGTGAGGAAGCTGGTGCACAGAAACAACAACCACAGGATCATGACAAGGTGGAAATCTGAGCCCAGTGGCAGGGAAGAACCCTGGATGTCAGAAGTCCTCTATTTTGCTACAGACTTCTTCCATCTTTATAGCCATTGAAATCCTGACATCTTCTGCCTGATCCGCCATTGACGATTCGGAGTTGCACCACAGTTTGTTTGGAACCTGAGACACACAAACCTCTTCACCTCTACAAGGTCTCAGTCCACAGAAAGGTGATTTATCATTATATAACTGGCTACATGAATGTATCTAAAGCCAATAGCATTAATTGGTTACTCAGTAACAAATACCATGTTGGCTTATCAAGTATTTTACAAAAGCATCTATGAGCCCCAAGTCAGGATTGTTCACCTGTTACTTTAGGGTCTTTAAAAAACACTTAAAGCCAGGCTCTGCCTAAAACATCCTAAAAACAGCTTTTAATCTCAATATTAAAATGCAACAAGTTGATGAATAGTCAGAACAGAAGGGAACAGGAATGAGAACGTGCATTCATATAGTCTAAGTACACGTAGGTGGGTAATAGCCACACTGTTATTTTGTGTGGTGTCTCTGTAAGTGTGTGCATGGACTTGCTGGGCGTGTCCAGATGAGTGTGCACATGCCAGTTGCGGCGTCTCAAACCAGTTTGAGACCACACCCACCCACATCCACACCACCCCCACACCCGCCCACATCCCCCCACACCCACCTACACCCCTTCCCACCCTGCTCCTGCAAACCTCACATCCCACAGTGGGCACTTCCAGTTTCATTTTATCTTACAAGCCTTCATGCTCGTTAGTGGAGCGTGCTGGTTTGTAGGATGCTGGATAACAGAACTCTTACTGTGTATATATATATATATATATATATATATATATGAGAGAGAGAGAGGTGGTGGCCCAGGCTCTAGCTCCCCCTGGGTGCAGATCTGGAAGGAGCTGGGCAGGGTTATTTTGCTCCAAGTGGCACAACTTGCTCCACACCAAAGTGCATGTCCGGGCTCGTGTGCTGAGGCAAAAATCCCTGGCTTAAATTTGTGCCGCTCCTATTTGAACTGCTGCAAGTGCACATACCTGCACATGCGGATGCACCCACTAATGCCAACAGAGGACAAGATTTCAAGGATCAAGGTGTGGAAAGCATCTGGAAGATGGAGGAGATGGAAGAGCTGTGACATTAGATGTAGGCAAACTTTGGACTGAAAAGGAGGAAATCTCAGTGAGCAGTGTTTATAATTTAATCATCCGTAGGCTATAAGTGATTTTTTCCTTGATAACATGCAAAATATCCCTTTTAGAATCATAAAATGCTGGCTCAGTAAGTCAGGAGCAACTCACTCTCAATAGAGACATCATCACCCAACAATTTCCAAAGAAAAAGAAATTAATTGTTACTCAAAAGCTTGATGAAACAGAAATATCCTTAAACCATGATGTGAAGAACTTGTGAAATGCTTCTGACAGTCACTCATGGGGAGTGAGTTTCAAAACCGATGGGCTTTCTGCTAACTGAGATCTGATGGAAAAGAGCTCCATGGATGATCCTAGCTGCTCTGTTGTGGATAATCCTAGCTCTTCTGATAGATGTAAAGCCAGTTTCAAAATTGATTAACTTTTGACTTTGGTACTGCCATTTATTTAGTTTATTTTTTCAAAACCGTTTCTGTATTGGCACCTCACAGCAGTTTATAGAGACTTTAGTGTATTCACAGCAGCCTTGGGAACCAGCAAGGTATTTTTAATCCCTTTTTAACAGACTGAAAAACTGAGAAGCAGAATAATAAACCAACTTGCTCAAGGTCATTCAAGAGGCCTGCAACAGAGCCAGGCACAGGAGCTTGATTCCCTTTCCTCCATTGCTTTAATATCAAGATAACACAGAGCAACTAGCTTAAGGTTTAAAAATAGCCACCCACTGGTTGCAGAATTTACCACAGAATTAAGCAACTGCTCTCCTTTACCTCTGAAAACTGAACTGGCACAGCATGAGCCCTGGATCAGGTGAGTATAGGGGTCACCTCTGTCAGGCCAGTCCTCAGCTGCTATAAGTGTGATCCTTGACCTGAGAGTTCAAATGTACTTTAAAAAAATCCCTTCTTCACAAGGGGAGAAAAGGCCTGTGCTACACCAAGAACCTGCATAGCTCCCTGGATATAAAACCACAAATCATGGCCTTCAACAATCTAACTGCCAAATGCTTCTATTCCTAACTACCTAACTGACAGACACATCTAGGGGTCCAATCCCCAAAGAACTCATACTGGGTATATTATATAATTCACTAAAACTCTGCTGTTTCTAGGGCTGTGTACAGAAGTTACATGTTTCCTGTGACGAGGCCCCGAAAACTCTCTGTAGCTGTGATACAACAGACACTCATGGCTGCAGAGCATTTTCAAAATGGCCAATTGTGGTGTAGTATCAGACAGGGGCACTCTAGGGCAGACGGCCTTAGGGAACCTGTGTACAGGTTGCCTGGGAGTGTTAATTTTGGGTGATTCCACTCATATCCCATGAGGCTTTGCAGGGCTCAGCTGGTGCATGTGCGGGCAGGCACCAGCCCAGCCCTGCCCCGGTGGCTGTCACAGAGAGGAGACAGAAAACCACAGTCCTCCCTGTGCAGCTAGGCAAGATGGGGGAAGTGGGGGAAGGGAGTCTCCCCTGCTGCACATGCTCCCCCCAGCTACCTGTGCTGGGGTCTTGAGGGAGCTGGGCCAGGCCTGTACAGCGGGGGACTCCCTTTCCCCCGGCCCCCTGTGCAAATGCCTTGACAGTGGCAGGCCCAAGGCTGCTATGCTCAGAGCTGGAGCAGCAGGAGAAGGGGATAATGGAGCCCCCTGCCTTGCAAGCCTGGCCCAGCTGCCCCCAAGATCCCAGCAGGGGTAGCCAGGCTAGAGCTCTGTTCCCTCCCCCATCCAAAACTGTTGACAATGGCAGCCCTGGAGCTGGGGCAGGGTTGGGGGGGAGGCGGGGGGGGAGGGAAAGGAGAGGAAATGGAGCTGGGAGGCTGCAGGAGCACCCTTCCTGCTGGCCTGGGCCAATGCAGGCAGGCTCTGGGCCCCGCCCCCATCCAACAGGTGGGGTTCAATGGCATGTGTAAAGCACCATAGGTAGAGCACCTCCCTGACAGGTTGCCCAAACTTCTGTACATAGCCTAGATATACTTGCAGCTTCCACAAATTTTCCATTTTACAGAAAAAAATGTCACTGGTGGTACATAAGCCTAGATGTCTCTGCTTCGGAATTTAGGCCCTACTTACTGCAAAGAAAGGAAGGATAACATTTTTCAGGTACATGTTTTTGCTAATATCTATCTATCTATCTATCTATCTATCTATCTATCTAGATAGATAGATAGATAGATAGATAGATATTATCAGCCAAAGCAGTTAATTAATGTGTCTTAGAATTATCAAATTGTTGTGGCTAAAACACCAAAAAACCTTAAAAATCTAAAATATATTTTCTTTCATTTAGAAATTATGCTTCGTTTCAAAATGCACGTTGGACAGAACATTGGCTGTTGGCACTGCCCATGACATACTTACTGCCTAGGATTAAAACCTGATTACACATCATCTCCCCTACAAGCCCCCCACACATTATTTTTGTAAAGGACAAGGGGGCTTTCTCAAATCTGATTTGGATTCATCACATTGCCTTCATACTGCTGCAACATTATTATTTGGTTTGCCTAGTTTATACCCCTGGCACTAGTTGTATATGTAAGCATGGGTACTCCTGTTTGTTCTGGTTTTCAGGAAAAGAAGACTGCACGTGAGGCTATGGGCAGTTTAGCTTATAGCTAAAAGAAAGAAGAATGAGCTCATGACAGCGAGTCAAATACATCCTTTGGCTTCTTTGTGTGGATGAGGATATGGTTTCAGATAGGCCGAAAGGTGAAGTACTGGGTTTGGTGCATGCTCCTTCTTTTCAGTTGGTCTTACAAAATATTTCCTCCCATTTTCTGCCTTATGAAGCACACACTGAGATCAGGGTCTTAAATTAATAGAAAAAAAGGCTTCTGGGAGAAGGCAGAAGCAAGGTTAGGAGGCAATTCTTGCCCAGGCCATTAATGCCTTACTCTATAGCAACTATTAGCATAAATGAATGCCTACAGCACCATTTTTGTCTTAGGTGGGTTCTTCCTTTGAGCAGGGAAACACTATTTAAACATATACATGAGGACTAGCTTGAGATGACATGGTGGAGAAGTGGTAATATTGGAAGCACAGGATCATGCAGGAATCATAGGCAGGTAGGCAGGAAGACTCTGCCACCCCAAAAAGAGTGTCTTTTGATATTCTGAGACAGAAAAACAGGGAAGGACTTGAATTTTGAAAAATGACTGTTTGAATTTGGCAGGGCTGGAGTCTGAACGTTTGAAAAGCAAGTACACAGGAAGCCTGGTCCATGCTCCCCCCCACCCCGCCAAACACACACACCGTTCCTTAGGTTTATGATTTTTTTTTTTTTAAATACAAAATACCATCAGCTAGGAAAGTCTCTGGATCAATGGACCACTAATCTGCAAAACATTTCCATCAGTAACTACTCTGACTCAATCCCTCCCTTTATGCAAATTACATATCAGCAAAGTTATGAATGTAAGAATTATTTCTCTTTACTGGCCTCACACACACACACATATGCAGGAGAAAAATGCTTAAATCTAGGAATATTTCCGTTTAAATACCTCTATTCCAAAACATTTAACTCCCTTTCACTTTCCTACAATTCCTGAGTTTTGAAACATGCTATTAAGAGGAATCTAAAGGCTTTCTTCGCCTCTGGTATTTTAAACCTCTGTTTCATTTACAACCCCCCTATCATTACAAACACTTTACAGAGATGCAACATGGTGATGGCAAAAATTAAATAAGACAAGTTACTTCATACTAACTTTTGTAAATCTTGTAGCTGAATTGGACACTTTGGTTGACCATTTCTGGTCTATACATCAGTTCATTAATACGTGAAAATATGCTATCAAACAGACAATCAAATTTCATGTAAAATAAGCTTCAGCGTTAAAACCGTTCCTAGTATTTTATGTGTAACTTTGTGGGTAGATATATTTCTTGCTACTAGAGCAAAACTGATTTGTGTGATGGTTCCCCATCATGAAATCACTTGGAAGGTTGTGAGATAAAATGTCGCTTAGGATAATGTAATTGGCCTTAAGGTACAGGAGTTGAATTATTTTCAGTGATTTATAATCTGGAAATTAAAGACTCACTCATTTTCTAATTTAATTCCATCTTCAATGGAAAAATGTTCACTCTGAACTAAATTGGCGAGTAATGTTGCTAATTCAAATGCAGATGCAATTTCGATTCTGGTAGCAGTTTGCTGTGATTGACGAGTCCCCAATGGATCATTATGATTCTTATCTCCCAATCTCACAAATTCTCTAGCAGTTGTGATAATAACTTCAGCTAAGGAGAAAAGGGAAAAAAATAAATTCTCTGCTGCACTGTCAATTCAGGCTTTGCTTTTTTTCTGACATGGAATGGGGTTTATTTCAAATCTATTGCATGTTAGAGACAAATATGAAGCCTCATTACTAAATTTTGTGTCATCGTAAAACTGCAATTTAATTGTTTACTGATACTTTTCTAACTTGCATCTAAATTTCTCTAAAATGTGCTTCACATTCTTAATTGTTAATCAGCCCAGGCATCATATTGTATTTCAGGAAATGCTTTAAGTGTCAAATATCACTAACCAGGTCATGGACTAGGTATAAAATCCATAATTTGCTTTGAAAAAAAATCATTACCTTCCTAAAACTATACCATATTCTTTAATTTGCAGCAAGATCTCCTGTAAACAGCGGAATGACAGTAATCATTCCCAAATCATTTCCTATTTCTTCATGTATTCCTAAATCCACAGCTACTGATCACACAAATACAGGATTTTCTATTGTTGCAATTATTTAGTACTGCATTAGTTATTTTGCCTTGATAAATTCACGTTGGGTGAGGGGAGGTACTGTAATCAAGTTATGCAAGAAGAAAAGAAAGATTCATTGGATTTAGCTTTGTATAGATCTCAGGAAGGAGTGATTTTTAAAAAATGAAGTTATTTTGTTTCTTGAAAGAAAGATGTCTGTTAGATTTCAGATTTTAAATAAATGCTTCTTGGCCTTTTCTGTAGCTAGAGAAAGAGGTATATTACTTTTTAAAAGAAGTATATTAGATTTTTAAAAGACACACCAGAACAAGGTGTGCAAAGTCACCTTTCATCGATGTCATTTTGATCTGTAATTATGAACAGCAATCAATGGAGGCAGATAGTGGGGATCATCTATTCATGAAACAAACAGCCTTTAATGTGGTAGAAATATGAGTGTTAAAAACAAACTTCTGTCCTGGACAATGGAAAACATTTGGCAAATAAGAAAAATATCCACTGTAGGCTGCAGAGAAATTCACAGGTAACTTAATGACCTTCAATGAACAGAGAGAAAACCTCTTTATTGAAATAGCTAGGACTGATTCCTCTCCTCCACCCCTTACCCAGGGGTTGAGCTCAATTCCTTGTCCACAGCAGCGCATATGGTGCTCAAGAGAAAGAATTAATGCTTCAGGTTGTATTAACTTTCCAAACTAAAAATGCAAGACCAGAATGGGAAGGGTCTCCTTTTCTCCAGTATCATTATTTCTTCCCAAACCTGCTCTGGATTTCCCCCCTGAAGACCTCAGGGTTGAGAGGGGGTGAAACAAAGTCCTTTTTAAGCAGAAGAAGGACGAGCTATACTATAAAGTCCTACCACATGTGGGTCTAAAGGTATTTATCCAGTTATATAGCAGATATATAGTTTCCTATTAAATTTTATAAGGATCTTCTATAAGGTTTGTTATGGAAAGTATACTGAAAGACTCTCCAAGAATATTCTAATTATTTAAATACACGAGTGTGATCTTTTCACCAATTGCTTGCTTATACTTTACGAGTGGAGGAGAAATTGAAATGGATAAAAGTAATTTCAATGGGACAATTCACATAGTAAAGGTAATGCACAAGGCAGTAGAGAGCATCAGAATAAGACCAAATAATCAATTAAGGGTGAACAGAACCATGAATTTCTCACTCTGTGAGTCAGGAAAGAGCATGGGCAAAAAACCGTATCTTTGTTTTTTCTCTGTATTGGGTCAGATGAACAGCTAGTGAAAACTGGCATGGTTTTGATGGCTTCTATGGAGTTATGCCATACTATTGCTCCTGGTCAATTATGTATGCATTATGAAAGTATTGATAGTGTTCAAGGTCAATGCAAGTAGAATATTGCTGAAAGATAAAATGTTCCTTTGACTGTACTTTATTGCCTTTTCATCTTATCAGTATTAATCATTATTAACCTTAGGATTTTTGTTTGAGTGGACTGTTTGGATAAGATAATATCAAGAAACACTAAGAAGCAATGGCAGTAGGCACAGAGTAAGGAAAGCAAGAGTGAATGCGTGTAGAAACTTAAAACCTGTATATGGCCATCAAAAAACAAACAGCTTCAGTAAAAATTGGAAACAGTGGCTCTGGTTTTTCATGGCCCTATAACTTGAATTATCTTTTACACACATTCAAAATAAGTGCCAATAAGGTGTAAAATAGGATCTTTCTGATGTGACAGCTTTCTATACCTACTTAGCATCACTTTATATTGATAGAAAGGATTACTCAAATAAATGGAGAATTCAGTTCAGTGTACTAAAAGAAGCTTCAGGTCTGTAACAGAAAAATCTGGTGCCTTGAGTGCCCATCATTATAATTTAATGCCCAATTCAGCTGGTTGTGGCAAAAAAAATTGTACACCAGACATAAACTTTTTGGTCACAGATTGTTAAGTTTTGCATAAGGTAAATATACATATATATATGCACATATGTGTATATAGATACATATACTCTATTTATACCTTACTGCATTCCTTTATTCAAATTATTTATATATCTTTAATTTAAGAGTTAAATTAATTCATTCAAAGTGGTATGAAGAAGAGTTTACTGCATTTGAAAGCTTGTTTAACTCCACCTTGACCATGCAGGTGGTCCAATAAAAGATATCACCTGCAAAAATCCTTGCCATTCAAGAGCTGTTATTCACTCTGACCTCACACATCTTGCAAAATAATGTGACTCATCTTAAACGTCTACGCCAAGAATGAAATGAAATATTTAATTAATTTAATTGAAGAGCTTCTAATGACAGAGCAGAAATCTACTCATCAGGCCAGGGTTTTTGTTTTACACAAACTGCTGTAAAAGCAGAAGGAACTTCTTGAAAGTAAAGGGAATTAAGCCAGTGCAAAATTTGTGTAATAAGCAGGCCCTGAAGATCATTAGGGATACTTCCTGGAGTCTTTGCTAGTAGAAGGTTTTTCCAGTTGGGATTGTTTCTTGGACAACTTTATGACCACTGTCATGAGCACTTGTTCTTGACCACATTTGATGACCAGTTTCTGCCTTGAAGAATGGAAATTATAAGGATTATGATATGAGTGCCTCTCCTGCCCTTTGGATTCCTCTGTTCATAAAGCTCAATTTAACCTCTCCCCATTATGGACATGTTTTACAAAACACTCAGCTATATCACTTGTAATGCTACATTCTGCTGTGTGGTTGGCTTAGCCTCCTAAGCGAGATCAGCGGGCAAGCTCTGGGCAGCAGGAAGTACAGAAGCAGCTGTAAGAGCCTCAGGCTGGATTGACCCAGCCCAGCCAACAATAATTGTGCATATGGGTATACGCAGAGAATAGGATTGTATTAATTGTGTTGTGGAGAGAGTGGGGTCTAAATGCTGTGAGTGTAGGCAGATTGGGGGCTGCATGCACTATGATGGGGAAAGGGTGGCCTTTGTAGGGGGTTGTAAGTAAAATACACTGTAGGGATGTGTATGTGCACGTCCGTGAAGTTGAGCAACAAATGACTGGATTGTGATGTACCTGTATTTTGTTATCATTCCATGACTGAGCCATATATTTTCTACTATAATATCTACTTTTAAGGATGGTTTTGCTGAGTGAATAGTTTGGCATGCTATATCAGGTTAACTCGTGAAGGGAGCTGTGACTTTGCAAAACTGGTTTGATTCAAAACATCCTACAAGCCATTTTATAAAGTTAAAATGAGTTATAAAGACTTAACTCTGAGACAGTCAGGTGGGTGAGAAACTGGCTGCAGGATAGGACCCAGAGAGTCATAGTGAATGGGTCTGTGTCATCCTGGCGAGAAGTGGGCAGTGGTGTCCTGCAGGGGTCAGTGCTTTGTCCAGTACTTTTCAACATTGTTATCAATGATTTGGATGTGGGGGTGAAGAGCTCACTGGACAAGTTTGTGGATGACACCAAGTTATGGGGAAGCGTGGTCACGCTTGAAGATAGATTACAGATACAGGTGGACCTAGACAGGCTACTAAGTTGGGTGGATCCGAATCTGCTGAAGTTCAATATATTGAGAAATGTAAAGTGCTCCATCCCAGGGCGAGCAATCCCCAACACACCTACAGGCTTGGTGACACCAACTGACTAGCACCACAAATGAAAGGGACCTGGGGTAATAACAGACTATAGTATGAAATGAGCCGGCAGTGCGATGCTGTAGCAAGCCAGACAATTAATACTCTGGCATGCATGAATCGATGCACCTCCAGCAAAACCAAGGAGGTGATTCTTCTGCTCTATTCAGCACTGGTGAGACCATAGCTGGAGTACTGCGTCCAGTTCCGGGCACTACACTTTAACAAGGACATGGACAAGCTTGAGACAGTCCAAAAGCCCATATGACCAGAGTCATACAGCAAGCCATACAAGGAAAGGCTGAGGGATCTGGGACTCTTCAGCCTGAAGACAAGAAGGCTGAGAAGGGACCTGGTAGCAGCTTACTGCCACACTAGGGGAGTACATCAAGGGCTTGTGGAGGAACTGTTCACCAGGGCACTCGAGTAGAAAACAGGGAGTAATGGCCTCAAACTCCTGGAAGACTGATTCAGGCTCAACATTAGGAAAAACTTCTTCATCGCCAGGGTATCCAGACCGTGGAATAAGCTCCCTCCAGAGGTGGTGCATTCACCTACCCTGGAGATCAAGAGAAGACTAGACAGTCACCTTACTGGGGTCACCTGACCCCCAGTTATCTTGCCTGCTTGGTGCAGGGGGCTGGACCCGATGATCTTCCAAGGTCCCTTCTGGCCCCTTACGATCTATGAATCTAAGAACTGTGGGAAGGGTCCTTTCAAACTATCCATCAGGCATCATAAGAAACAAAGAATTAAAGAGATTAATGCACAAAGCAGAGCAACATTGTGCCTCCCACCTCTAATGTCATCAGAATGAGACACACAAACTCATTTTTATGCAAAAGAAATTTGCTGGTTAGCTTGCTGTATGTGGTGGAACTAAGTGAGGCAATACTATGAGCAGACACTCACAGTAATTCCAACAGAAGAGTGGCTTTAAAATATACTGCTCCTTCTCATAATGTCTTGCCAGTGTTTCACATTAACCTTTAGACTATTTGAATTTAACTTTGTATGTAAGCTAGATGGCTTTCTAAAATGGTAGATAATATAACAAAAAAGGTACAGACAAGAAGGAAGGCATGGGAGCAAAACAGTTATTGAAATTAGAATGATTTATGTTATCACATTTTGAGGTAGCTTCCCCTTCAGTGGGTGCTCCCTGTAATTTGCACAAGTAATTGACAACTCGTTAGCAGCTCATTAGGTAAACAAACCCAGTGCAACAGGAAACAGACATTACTTTTGAAATACTGTGCAATATATTGAAAATGCCATCAGGTTCAAAGGTACAAGTCAGGAAATAATAAAATTAAGCTGATAGACTTTAGATTTGCATTTAAAACATGAATATAATGTTCAGCTGTTTAACCCTTTGATATCCAGGGCATCTGTGGAGTCAGGGACTGCACATTTTCCCAGGTACTCTGTTAGCTTCTATTCCACCCAGGAGAGCACACAAAACACCAACAGACTCTCCCTATGCCTGAAGAAGGGTGTTTGTGCCTGAAAGCATGCAAAGAACATTTTTTTCAACTATTTAGTTGGTCTAATAAAATATATCACATTTACCCAAAGACCTTGTCTGCCCTGGTATTCTAGGCATTATACTGTTTTGGAGGCATTGCATCCTATATAGACAGGCATAAAAGGCTACAGAGAATTCAAAGTCTTAATCAGCAAGTAGTTAACCAGAAATATCATTGCATCATATATTAAGGTATACTATATTCCACCTTACTCACAGATTTTAAACTTGGCCATTATAATGGTAGAACTTAAACTTAGAGGGACATATTCTCCTCTTGATTCATGAACAGAAATCCCATTAATGCTAATAGAAATTATGCCCTTACATTGAGAAGAGAATATATCACACAGAGTTGAGGATCATCTTAGACTAACACAGTAGCATACTGACATTTCATTCATACAAAATATGAAGTCTCTTGCCTTCCAACTTTCCTTAGCCTAGCACTGCCACCCTGTACACACATACATCACAGAATGGTATGTGCAAACAACAACCAGTAACAGTTATATTAATGACTAGCAGAAGCTGTATGGATATTTTGATATGAACAATATGAATGAAAAGATCTGAGGCCAGATTCTGATCTTTGTTATGCAGAGGACAAGGCAAATAAAATTCATCTTATAGTGCGAAAGACAAAATACGGAAATTAAGCATAAAAGTTTTCTAGTTTACTTATTAGCACAATATGTAATTGGATGGAAGTAGCAGGTTTCAAAAATTTGTCTTACCATAATGACTATAATTTTTTAAAGATCGAAAATGAATCTGACTAGAAAATACCATTAAACTACCAACTTGCTTAAAATTTAAAGGGTAATTCACATATAATGCTTTTATTTAATAGCCCAATTTACAAAACGTCTAAAATTAATGCAGATCTTTTCAGGACAAAATCAGCTGTAACTGCACCAACTAATTTTTGCTCATTTGAACTGAATTATTAATAAGAGAGAAATATACCATATGTTCCCAAAAGAGCTGGATACATTTATTTCAAATAAAATTGCTGTGTTTGGTGGAATATAAGAGGTTTAAATGCTTTCAGAGAAATGGGTTACTTATATACTGATTTAATAGAGTATAAATCAGGCTGCATAATTAGGGACACAGCTGTTTCCTAACCTAAAGCTGGCAGCTTTTGTTGGTTAAGTTCCTTTATCACCTGCATGGCTTTAATCAGCAATAATTTGTTCTTCTTGTGGAGTAACACAAGTTAATCAATAATTTTGCTGTTTGTACTATACTGGAAAAGGGCTTTTATGGCTGGTTTAAGTTAAACTGGGCATACATTCTCCTGCCTATTTCATTTGATTTATTTCATAATGCTCTCTTCCTAATTCTAATTGGGAATTAGAGTAAAGGGTATTTTGGCTGTGTAAACACCATCTAAAACCATTATTGTTTAAATTTCTAAATATCCATTCTTAAGACTTTACTGTAATTGGGATTAGAAGCCAAAAATGCTGATCTGTAGTAGAAAGCCTGTGAATGCTTCTCGCCTCAACTGCACATATAAACCTCTTATGGTATTTGTGAGACATACACAAGAGAGGGTAGTTAGTACCTTCTCTTGTGGCTGGTTTTAAAGAGTTTTTTTTTTGTTTTGTTTCTTTTTCTACAATAGGAAGCTATTATAACATAGAATAAGGCATGATTTTGAAATGCAGTAGCTTCTTTACCAAGCAACGAGCTGCACCACCTCTCATGACTAAGCATGCACCACCTCTACCCAGCTGCACCACAGGCATGCACCACCTCTACCCAGCAGTGAGCTGCACCACCTCTCATGACTAGTCAACTCTACAGGGGCATTGATAGTAGAAATATATGAGCAAAACTTTCTACTACAAATGCAGCTCATACATGGCAGGTAGGGGGTAGTGGAGGAGGGGGTGATGAAGAAGTGTTATTCTGTTCATGTGGTTAAACCACATCTGCAAATGATCAGCTATATTATGAGATGACTCTCTATTATGAGAACACTAACTGGTTTAAATTAAGACTGCTTGTTGGATTTTATTGGGAGAGCTACATTGATTAAGGGTGTGATTTATTTCTAACCAAGCAACCTGCCAGCAAAATTTTGTAGTGCACACCAGACCTTTGTGCAGAATAAGTGGTCGAAGCTAGTGCAGAATAATTTTTGTGGAATAGCTATGTCCCATTTTGACATGCCTTTGGTAATGAATTAGTTATGGAAGAACACCTGCTGCTGAAGATCAAGGTCCCAATCCAGAGAAGATGATTAAGCACACAAGTATTTTAAGGCATGTAAGTAATACTCAAGATATGCACAGGACTCTTCATGTGTTTGAAATCTGTGTGCATCATACATTCACATAGCAAACTTGCCCCCAACTTTTACAGTGACTCTGGTAGTATGCGCCTCTTTCATAGTAGATTCTTGGTTTTCACCTCTTGCAATGGAGAGAGAGGCCCCATGGCTCCCATACTTCAAAATTAGTGCTTGGCTTCAGTGCCATATTTCACACCATGGTTCTTTCAGCAAGTGCTAAACCTCCTGCAGTTGCTGAAGGCCCCGTCTTTTTGGGAGGTAGGGAATTGCCTGGCAGTATAGCCTTTACAACAAAATAGGTTTTTCAAAATGGAATGGCTTTAATTAGTCAATCAATATATGATCTATGATCTAGTGCCAAGTTTAGAATAAAAAAGTATGTATGTATTAATACATAAAATAGAAAAGCTTATGCATTAGTAGCATTATATTTTCCGCTTGCCTAAAAGGTCCAGAATTCTATTTCTCTGCTGAACCTGGGCTGAAGAATTATCAGTGGGCACGTCTATACAAGATGCTACTGCGCAGTTGTTACTATGCATTTATTTAGTGCTTGTATAATCAAGTACTAAAAAACTGTGCGATAACTGAAGTCTGCACAGTAGCACCAGCGAACACCTTTTAAGGCTACTTAAAAGGCACAGTATTAGACAAAGTAGTATTAGGCACCGTAGCCTAATACTACTGCACAGTAGCGTCTTGGCACGGTTTTTGCTATGTGGCGCTACTGTGTGGTAGTATCAGGCTACTGTGCAGTCAGCATCTTGTGTAGATGCACCCACTATGTGTAGACTGTATCCACTGTATCCTAACCCATCATTTCTTCATTTCAAACTCTTATCATTCTGTTTTCACATGTTGCTTTGCTGCTAGTCATTGTCCAAATTTAATAACCCAGAGCTGATTTCCATTGTCTGTCCAAAAATATTCCATTCATTTGTTGACAGTTTTTGATAGTTGATTCATACTAACCAAGACGTTCTTATGTGACCAACAGATATCTCTTATGCTCCTGTTCTAGAGAACAAATGAACCTCCCTCAACCTTAGTAGTGCCAGTACAAAATTGATTGGGCAAACTGAGTCATCCATATATTTAATAAAAATAATACAGACATTCACTACATTTTTGAGATCTGGGTTTAAGTAGCTTCTTCAAACAACAGTGCTAATGGACAATAGTGGTGCAATCTAATGATGATTTTTGGTTGATGAAATCGAATTATCCCTTTGAGTAACTTCTCACTGCTAGGAGTAAGGGTTTTATATTGTGAGCTTTATTTTGTAGTAGTTACAAGATGCAAACAAGCTTCGTGCAAAATGTATCAATGCTTAAAGAATTAGTAACAGAATTTAAAAAAATGCTTGTCATTTACTGGATCATAATAGACTCATGACCATGTAGACCCTTGTGTAAATAACAGTAATCCTAGTTTTGAAATCATAGGTATTTTGCCCCAGAAAATATTGCAAATAACATAGAGAAGTAAGCAATTATAAAACAAGCAATCACGTGAAGATATCTTTGCTTAGATCCAACTCCAAAGTTCAGAAACATGGTTTAGATTTGGCCTATCATAAAAATGCTCTTGGATCCTAGGAGAGTCTCAGATCCAGACTGAATAATGAACTATTCCTGTGGTATTTGCTTCTGTGGTGTTTACTCCGGACTTCTTTAGTATAAGTTCAACTGACTAAAAAAAGTGTTCAGTAGCTAGGCACACATCCCTTAAAAAGCCTAACTCACAGCATGTGCTGCTCACTGTCAGTCTGTGGGAATGCCAAATTCCTGTTGACCTCAAGATGAGTTAGGTGCACCTGAGGGATAAAAGGTTCAACTCAAATCTAAGCAGATGTGCAGCAGACATCCTTCTGAAGGGTGGTCACACACAAATTATATTTACATGTTAATTATGGTTACACAGGAAAGCTCCTTTCAGTTTTTGCTTCAGTCCTGGGTCTTAAAGGGCCTTATCCAAAATGAAGTCCATCAGTTTAGTATACTTTGAATCAGGACTCAAAGACTCTGTAGATTCCTTTTTTAAAATCCAAAACAATTAAAAGACTCCCCCACGGCGCCCTTCAAAAAACAAAACAAAAACTTATATGTGAGTTTATAGCACATAGCTTATTTTTTGGATGAATTTTAGACCCTATCTGATAGAAACGCTGACATAACCTTTAGTAAAATAGGACATGTGGGCACATAATTAAGAGCACTGCCTTGATTTTGATGGTAGAAACCATACCCACTATAATTGCTAAAAGCTAGAAGAAATAGATTTATAACACATGTATATTTACAGCAATGTTTTCATCTTAAAATGTTAAAAGTTATATGGTTTTTATGACCTTACACTTTATATGGTCTTTAAGCTTCAAGAACTCAGATGCATCAGTGAAAATCAGTCTGCTCTAATCTGAGCAGATCTTAGAGAATTCCTTTTCAGATACTAAATAAGGTGCACACGCTTCATTTACCATCTATCTTTGATTTCGTGAGGTTGTTTATATTCACATTTTTCGCTTTCAACCTCAAACATACTCCATCTCAGTGCATGTTAGGCAGCTTCACTGGGACTGGAGTACAGCTAGAAAAAGGCTAGAGCACCCCCTAAAGTGCAGAACTAGCATCAACACAAAACATGCATCAATGGAACTAAGCAATGTACGTTCACGTAAGTGAAAATACATCCGACGGTGACGTTACAGAACTCCGTTCTCGGTAGTATACAGTACCGGAAACTTCTAGTATGTGGACAGCTTTATAAAACGGTAGGTCTTACACTAAAGCATATCAATAAGGATAGTATCATGGCACTTCTGGTAGCATTTTTTTTGAGTAAGAGAACATTACATTTTATTTCATATAAATTAATATTTATTCATATTTGAGGAAAATCAATGGTAGTGCAGTTGCTGGCTTATTGTTTTAAAGAATTATGCTTTTGATTCTACCAGATGTCTCTCATCTCCCCTGGTTTAGGCAAAGATATGATCCTAGTTCAGATCCTAGTTCAAAGAGATGGTCCTAGTTCCTTGCTTTTAATGCCAGATTTTTAATTTCAGATCCAAAAAGAGGGAATGTCCTACCTAAAATTAGTAAATTGCATGAATTCAAAACTGTTTTAATTATAACATGGTTAAAGATACAGTGGTATAAAGTAAGTCTCACCCTGAAGGAGCTATTTAGTTCAAGTAATTCTCCCAAGCGTGACCGTTTCCAGTTCCGTAATCCTTAGAAGCATTCAAGATTACAGCGTAAATTTTATAGAATGACAAACTTTTTTCCTCTACTTCTTCTCACTTACACTGGGTACAAATGAACATCCTTACAATGGGAACGTCCTGTGCCTACCTGTCCTAGTTTTTTGATGGCAAATACATTGCCAAATAACTAAAGGTTTATAAAACAATTAGTTTCAAACTACTGAAGGGCATGTACCTGACAACCATGAAAGAGGAGAAAGGCAACAACCCCAGATGTCAGTCAGATGTCACTGTCCTTCCTTCTTTTTCTGCCCAAATCCACATCAGCCTCAAGCTCTACGCTAGGTCCTACCAAGCTCAGTTATAGCCTAACCATTGCAAGGTCTAAACCAGACATCAAATACTGCATGAAACAGGATCCTGTAAAAATGCATGTCCCATAACAAATCCTTCCCTTTCTTGCATTGAACGGGACTGATGTTGGTATATCAGAATATGACTGTCTAGCTAAACACTAGCTCCATAGCTCTTCTGTTCTCTAACATGGATATATCACACAGAAGAGAATTCTGGGAAGGTATTTGTTCATTAACCCATCTGCTGCTTCCCCTGTATACAAGAAGATACTATTTGGAGAAAACTATCTATCCAGCTCCTACTAAATTCTTCTTCTGCTTGCTCTTCCCCTCCACTGAATAACAGCCCTACGATTCAAATTGCTGCCCTTTATATAAGTAAAAGACACCCCACCCTGTTCCTTCTCCCCAGAATACTACTGATACTCTCAAAGTATTTTGCCACGGGTGGGCAGCTCTCATGATCTTCCACCATCTGAGAAGATGATCCTTCCTTTTTCTTTGTAGTGCAAGGGAAGAGGGAAAGCAGGGATAGACCTGCCAGGCCCACTATTGTTTTATACACAGCTCTTCTCACCCTCTGCTGGCCAATACCAGTGCCCTCTAGGACTTGTTATATTTACCAACAGCTATACTCTGGAAAGTGAGGCTTGCCACTGGCAAGGTACAGAAGAGATAACAGCTTGAGTAATGCGGGTGTGAGAAGAAATGGGCGTTAGCTAAGAAATTACATGTAATGCACAAGGACAAAAACAAACATCAGCCATAAATGAAAGATGGAAAAAAGGCTTTTTGTAGATGCCGTGTGTCAGCTATAAAATACAACAACTACATGTGAAAAGGAAACATTCATAACAGAAATCCTATTCCTACCTGTATGACAACATGCAGCTATCCGCTGTCTAAAGCATTCCCCTTTTCTCCCTTCGTATTGTATTATCCTTGTGGTCTTTTCCAGTTGAATTAGTTTTGGTAGCGGATCTGAGGACAGAATCTGGCCATTGGTGATTTTTATCTGGACATCAATGATTTTTTTACATTATCCATCATTAGAGAAACCAAGCCTGAACTTTTTGGCAGCTGAGGCATTTCTCGCTTCTGGTGGTCTCAGACTGAGACTAGAGAGCATTGGTATTAGCTGATTTTGTTTTCCATTGGTTTTCATAGTTATCTCCCTAAAGGAAATAGCTACTGGTAGCTGTGAAGTTATTTTGGAACATTTTGTATATAATATTTAACTTATTTCTTTTCAATACAAACCCTTCGACATAAATGAGCATGTTGTTCAATGTATGCAACTTAGTCAAACACGATTAATTAAAAACCCGGTACTTCCTATATACGCAAATTCTAACTTTCCAACTGTATATATAACATCAACTACACATCTATGTATTAAAAAACCACAAAAAGCCTACTTATACATTTGAATAGGTTGAAACAATAGTTGTAAACAAAATAGCCTGCACTTCTTTTTCCACTGAACTTTGATCCTTACAAAGGTCAGTGCACTCTGTACTTCATTCTACATTCTCCCAACTACCTAATTGCCTAATGAATGTATCATTTCCTAGCCAATCAGTTTAAAGGGACTGTATGAAAGCATGACAGAATAAGAGGGCTGTCAGTCTTTGGTTATGGTTCTATAGTTCTAATTCAAGAATTAAATATCTGTCTTTTTTAAAAGTCATTACATGATTTATTGGAAAATTGGTAGACACAGCCCTTGGGGGTTGTGCTCAAAATCTGCTTTAAAAGAGTAGCTGCCAGCTATGACTTTTGATTTCCTTGTATCAAAATGAATAGCAGTGCCTGTTTCTATGCAAATTAAATGTTTGAATGTATTTTTCTTATAGATTATATTTGTTAATTTAATTTTATTCCTTATGCAATGAGATGATTTCTGTTTCAATCTTTCTTCCCTGAATAGGCTAAATTAAATTCTCTCCCATAGCTACTGATTCAGAGGTACAGGACTGCTTTTTCTGTTGTTCAATAGCTCTAAAATGTCTGCAGAAATTGTAGGTCAAGAATTACAACCATGGTAAATCATGCCTCATGAATGAGAAATAATCTGTGATTTCTCTAGGGGTTTTTTTTGGCGTCTCTTTAAAATGAGCAGAATATTCAGGAAAAAAAGGATCTTTTAACATATTTTGGCATAAATATAAGCTATATCAATCAATGCACATTTATAAACATCCCCACTTTTCCGATGGCTAGATTCTGTGTTACTTTAAAAACAGAAGACCTTCTTTTTGGAATATGAAAAAAGTAATTACTATTTTTACAGGATTTATAATTGTTTTTGAAGAGATAATGCAAATTATTTTATATATATTATATATATATAAAGAGTGTTTTTTTTTATTACTACCCACAGTTAAATACCAGGGCTCTCACCATGGCTTGCTTAAGTATTGTCAGTCAAGTTTACTTATGTCTAAGCTTCATATACTTTGCTCCTCATTGTATCATCAGACAGTGAAATCAACTCCTGCCCCAAGTGCCAGCAAAGACTATTTCACACAAAAAAAATATGTTATTCCTCAGTTTAAGGACTTAAGGAGGACGTGAGTGGCTTGAAATCCTCATGCAGCACATGAAGATGATAACTTTTGCTCCTGCTACTGATTTGAGTCACTCTCATATGCTTCCTTCCTACCTACCGACGTCTGCGTACCACTCATGGCACAGCTGGTTTACTCTAATGTCTCCGCTGAATAAGTTACCTGAGATTCCTCTTTGCTGATGTACCTTGTGTATGCACAGGTAGATGCATATGCACTTGCTTTGTCTTTTAACAGGTTTTTCAGAAGAAGGCTTTTCTTGCTTCATGCTTCTCCCAAGAATGACTGCTCTTGCATATTTTTCAAAAACACATTTGTGTCCAATGTGATAGGAGGAGACATACCAACATAGGAATTAATAGAATGAAAGATTAGCCTCCCTTTATATGGATTTTATTTTAAGATTTTTTTAGTATGTATGCACAGCAGCTGGACTCACATCACACACTATAGTGCTGCAGAGGGCACATAACAGGCATATCAGATGCAGCCGGATGGACACAATAGACTGAACAGCTCCAAAGAACTCCCATTAGAGTCCACTGGGTCAATAATCCCTAAACTATGAAGGATTTACATGATAGACCACAATAGCTGTTTGGGAGCCACTGTAATTTTATCAGGTCAACATCCCATTTTTTAAATGTGGCCATGCACAGATACATACCACAGGGCCAAATAGACAAGAAGCTGTGGGTATAGTCCACTGGGTAAATACCACCTGTTCTCAAAACGAGTAACACAATCACAATACATATTTACTTCAGAGACCAACATAGCTTTTAGAGAACTACTATATTCCTTTGGACAAAATAAAGAAAAATTATGTATCAGAATATGCAGGTTTAAGATGTGTATGGCCTTTACATTTACAAAAATAGTTATCTTACTTTTTTGTGTTATTACTCAGTAAACTGTGTCAGTCTTTTGGATTAATACTTTCTGATCAAAATCAAGAGCAAGATTAGCAAGGAGGAAAGGATGACCCCTTTTTATCCCACTGGTTCTTGAAGTCAGGAGTTAGTTGTACCTGGTTGTATAAATTAAGTTAGTTGTATAAATTAGAGCAACTTCAAGGTTTCTTTAATTGCACCAGCTTCCTGTGCTCCAACTCTACCATCTCTTTATCCAGGATTCTCCAGATATTTTAGCAGGGGAAGACTAGTGCATCCTACATAGATGGACAAAGGGAATTTTCAGTTACTATTAAAATAGTTCTCTGTTCAATTTTGTACCAAGGGTGCAAAGAGTTGACATAGGAAAGGTCAAAGTTCAGACCTATTATCTTTTCGCTAGGGGTAGATTTGGTATGATTTTACAGGGAATTTAACACATAAATGATGTAATAGCAATGTTTGTGTTACACCATGATTCTGCAAAAAAAGGTATGCTGATTAAAAATTAATCCTGATACTTTATTGTTAACTCATTCTTTTGTGACTTAGTATTGCAAAGATCTCTTTACAGCCTGGGCCTTTTCATTTTTCAGGCTTAGGCAAAATGCTAAGAATTAAGGATGGAGAATAAGCCTGGCCTTTGAATTTCCTGTTTTTTGTTCATTTGTGTTATAAACTCACCCTTATTTAAATCTAGGGTTTTTATTTAATATTATTAAATGCCTCCTCATCAATGCCAAGCTTGTAATTGGTCACGGTGAATAGGTGATTAAACCGATAAAGTGCAATTGTGAGTGCAAAACTATCACCAGGTTTGCAAAGGACAATAATTGTGTAGCTTATAATGTTTGAAAATATTGCCTAAATCTCTTTTCCACATGTTGTTTGTGATGGAAAACAATTAGACAAAGGATTCTTTTTCTAAGCTGCCTCCGATTCAGATTTGCCTGATGAATGGTCTTTATACTGAACCCAAAGCATTTGTTCCAAGTAAATTATATGTCGTTGCAAATCCGAAAAGGTCTGCTTCACAATGTTTATTGGGATAAATTAAATCTTCTAAAGATGGTAAACAGAAGGCCTCAATAATTATTCACTTCTGTATAATTTAAACTGAAAAGGATGTTGCAGTTAGGGGATGGAGATGAAGCAAACAACACTCCCTGCATTGTGTTAACAACATAAGAGGTACAATAGGGAAATTTAATTTGATACTGATCTACATGAGGCACAACACAGCTACGCAGTTCCAAATGCTACTTTTCTAATGGCAGCTTTTGAATTGCAAATTTCTACCAAAAATCACCTGATTCATTACTTGAATACATTCCCAATTAAGTCAGGGAATTTTGCCATTGGCTTCAATGGGAGCAGGATCAGGGCATAACTTTTTATAATTTCAAAAGGAATATAAGAATGGAACCATGCATTGATTATAGCCAGCTTGATCCAGCAATGCAATTAGCATTTTGGCAACATAAACCAATGCTGAACAGTAGGAATGTGCTTAAGGTTTTGCTCAATATAAACTGCTTTGAACCATGAAAAAAAAAAGTCCTTGGACAGTGGGCATCCTCTCCTATATGCTCACTTCCGATACATTTAGAAAGTTGTTACTGGTTTGAAAAAAAAAAGTATCAGACCTTGGGCCTTGTCCAAAGTCCATTAAAACAAAGAGGAATCTTATCACAGGTTTGGATCAAGTCCTGGATGAGCAAGTGTTGTTGAAGTGGTAGAATCTTTCAGAGCAACAGAAATGTTTGCAGTATGTCTAGTGTGCATGTGCTTGTGTTTGTGTATGTGCATGTGCGTGTACATATTTACTGAATGGTTGAAGCTTGTGTTGAGTTTCATATAAAACTAAGAGTCAGCAACTATTTCCACACAAAAAAATAGAGCACTGGCCTCAAAATTACAGCATGTACTGAAAATAAAGTTAAATGAAAAATTTAGAGTAATTAGTTTATTATTTTCAAATTAAATTTGAGAAGAGTTCCTCAACAAAAAAAATCCTACTTTGTCAGACCTTTTGTGTTCCTAATGTTCCATGAAATAAAATAATAAACTCACCAAACTTTCAGTTAGTTAAATATCACTGAAATCTTGGACATACTTTCAAGGATTCATTTTTTTTACTTATAGTATTTTTTTCACCGATTACTTTTCATAAATGTCTCAGAAGAAACCATGAACAAAAAAGGTTTTGCTTTTAAACATCTTTATAGACTACTTTCCTCTTCCAAATGGGAGCCTTAATGCTATCCTGAGGAGAAATTAAAAAATTAAAAATCAGCTATGTCCTGAAAATCATGCTTAGATCAAAACAATTTGAATCTAATCCTCAACAGTTAAAATACTTTAAGCAATAAACATAGTTGTTACCCACATTACTTTGTCACATCACATGGCAGAGTTAAGTTTGCTTGCACATTTGACTATTCTCATTTATTTGAATTTCATTTAAGATTAACCCTAACCCAAGTCTTCTGCATTCATAATACTTGGACTTTGAGCCATTACCATATCATTGTAATCTAGCTTACCTTATATTATTACTATGTGTTCTTAATGATACCTCATTCTTAATGTATCAAAAAACATTTAAGATGTATCCTGCAAACACTTATATGCAGATGTCTACTTTTAGGCATACGAGTCATTCTGTTGATTTCAGCGAGATTATTCATATACTTAAACTGAAGCATGTGAATATTTTTTTAGGTTAGGGCCTTTTAGAGGTTTGGTTAACGCTGGGCATTTGTTCATTTCCACTCTGACCTGCTCCACCCCTAATGTGCCTTGATATGACCCTGCACCTGAAATTGGATATGGATGGCATGAAGTTAAGCTAAGAAGTCTTACCTTGCTTTGTTCTATTGCAAAGTGCAGGGTAGATTTGAAATATGTTAGTATATAAACATAGAAATTGGTATAAACAGATGTATATGTATGAATGCTTTGTAGGTGTGTGTCAGATTTACGGGTAAAACATTACCAAAAGAACTTTGTTGATGCGTACACATATCTAGTGCACACATGCTTATACCCAGAAAATGCTTTGCACAACAGATACAATAATGTAATGTGTGCTCCATGTGAAATGGCATTCCATTTAGCATTTGCAGGTACTGCTTTCTAAAAGAAAAAATATGGTCATGAATTCAAGGTTTTCTGTACTCAGCAGATGGTCAAAAGAATCAATTGTGCTGTATATGCTAAACAAGCAGACCTCTTTAGCCAAATACACCATCAAAATCCTTTATTACGTGAACAAGCCTTTATTAATGACCTTTTTGAATTTTACTAGTGGGCATAGCAATAATGCATGTGTATTGTTAGGAATGGAAATGGAGAAAGATAAGGAAATTTTCAGGCAAATCTGTGTTTATTTTTAAAGAAGGCTGTTCTTCCCTAATGGCATTGTTTGCATGAATATCTGATGGCAAGGCAAAGGGAGGGTCACAGCAGATAAAACATAACAGGATCATTGAATAAAAACAAATATTTATTTTCCCTTTGTCTCTGTGGGCCTCATTTGCATTAAAACTGCAGCATTTCCAAAGCCTGTTAGTGAGGAATAGCTCATTTATGCACTTCATATTGGTAAAGCCCTTTCAGATTGATATTGTATAATGTGGGTTTCACTTCCCATGTACTCTTCCGTCCACAAAGAATACAAATCTAAAGCAGATGGACCACACAAGATCATAAACTTTTTTTTTTTGCATTGAATAGGTATGCTATCTTACCTCTTTATTTTTCAGAGCCTAATTTTAAATTTAATTGCCATGTGAAGTTTCTGATCAGAATTCTAGCCCCCAGTTCAACAAAGCACTTGATCATATGGTTAATCCTGAACATATGCATTGTCTCAAATAGGATTGCTCAAATGCTTTAAGTTAAATAGCATTAGAGTGAGGTCGTAGCCATGATAGCTCAGGAATTATATGAGAGCCAAAGATTTCTTTGGACAATATCTTTATTGGGCCAGCTGCATAGTTGGGATACAGTTAGACAAGCATCCTAATGTAAAATATTTTTTTCAGGTCTGCAGAGAAAAGGTAGCACAGTGATAGTTAAGCCCACATTCTGAATGCTTTGCTGGCCTTTTGCATATAAATCTTCTCTTTCTTAACGTGTGTAGTCAGCACAAGTGATTAGAGGAGTGATTGGGAGTCTTTCTTCTATTCATTTCTAAGTGCCTGAGCCAACTCCTGCTGAAGACAGTGAAGAGATAATCACTGACTTCATTAGAAATTGGTTCAGGTACGAAGTCTGGAGGGGTTTTAGGACAGAGTGGATAAGGCATGTCACTATGACCCCAGAAGTGTGGTTATTCTTGCCTACCATCTAAAGCTTGGAAATCTATGACTATAATTTTTAGGAATGGTGAAAAATGGCAAAAATACTCCTCCAAAATGGTTGCATTGCAAATAATATAAATAGCATGAGCATTCCAGTAGGAACAAAAGTTGTTTTACCTGATAAGATACAGATAGATAGTATAGGATTTTTGTATATGCTATCTTTATTGGACCAGCTGTATAGTTGAGAGGAATACAAACAAGCTTTCAGGTATGAAGTACCCTTTCTCAGGTTTCTCATAGGAATAGATAGCATAGAATCTCATGTCAGGTTTGTTCTCTTTTATATCTGCCATTAGATGGTAGTATGACTGCTTTGCTTTATTATTGATAATAGCTACTCAAAATGTATTACAAAATAGTAGCACCTCAAATAGCAACTGGCTAAAAACAGATAAATTCTATTGCATTGCTTTATTTGTGTAATTTTATTTCAAGCATCCTTGCTACAAATCATTGCATTCAACATAAGTTAAAAATCATAAAATGTGTTAGAGACAATTTCAATCCAGTTGTCTGTTTACGATGAATAAAAATGGTGTCTATCTGAAATGCTCACCGTCTAAAAAAAGTCCATGATATAAAAAGCTATGCAAGTAAATGCTTTTTTTCCCACAGAAATCAAAACAAGTAAGTAAAAAAAAAAAAGAAAAAAGAAAATGTGATTTTAGTTCTGCTGTAGAAACAGGTTTCAAATGAAGTTTTGTAGTAAAGAGCCTTTCACTACATTGTGTTGAATAATGATTAACTGACTGTTTGGTATGCCTTTCTGGAGGCCAGTTTCTGCCCTCTTATATCCATATGGGTTCTCTCCAAAGTCAATGGACCCACATAAGTACATCAAAATATACATCACCCCCCCCATCAATAACTCTGAGAAATATTATTGATAACTGGCAGTGTGTAATGGTTTTGAAGTGGTTGTTTCTAAAAAATAATTTTCAAGGTGTATTCAACAGCAAGTTATGTGAAACTCTGGGATTCTCATGAATACGGAGTTTGGCACAGTTGTCAAAAGAAGAGCTTTGCATTAAATGTAGACTAGTTTTACATGCATAACTAATGTAAAAATAACTACACTGTATTATTTCATAACAAAACTTAATGTACGTTTATACAGAACAGTGCAGTGGGATGTTAAGATATGCAAGTGAGCTGTAAATGGGATATTACTCATAGGTACCGGAAGCAGCATAGCCATATCTGCCCTCTCAGGTGCAGCTCTACTGCTTTTGGTACTCCTGTGGGCTTGTTTAGAGATAGCTCATATATCTTGACGCAACTCTGCATGCTGCAGCATAGACACGTGTAAAACGGGTTACCTAGCCTACTGGTTCTGCAGGTGAGCTTTGCTGCCCAAGGAGCTCCTCAGCCAGTCCTCCCAAATAATACAAGCAGGAAACAAAATCAGCAACCAAAAATGAACCCTTCTGCCATGTCCTGGGCACTAGAGCAAGAGCCCTTTGGCTCTAGCTACCAGCACAGAAGCCTGGTGTGCCCTTGTAGCAAGGAACTGCACTCACAGCTTGCTTTCTTCTCTGTTGCTTACTCTTCTGGGAGCTTTTTAAAGCTCCTAGCAGGACACTGCCTGCCTATTCAAATACACTGCATCTGAGCTTTCTCAACAGGGCTCGCTGTTCCCTCTTAAAGGGACAGACAGCCCTTTTACAACATACCTTTAGGCTCCTTGGACACTTTTGAAAAATTTACCCATAATGTTTATGGGTTCTTCAGGTGGAAGTGGAGCTCATTTTTTGTTTGACAGGGCTGTATCAAGACTCTTGTGAGAGAATGTTTTTAAAAAAAGTTTTGGCTCAATTTTTCAGGTCAGGAAATTTTGAAAAGTTTTATAAGGCCTGGAATTTTGGATGTTTATTTAAACCAGTCCATTCTTCAATATCTTAAAACCCAAACAATCTAGGGTCATATCCTACTTTCTCTATTAGAATTAGGGATATAAATATGATTTTATTCTACCCTGTTCAAGTCCCTGAGAAGCTGTAAACACAAAAAGGTGCATATAGGCCCTCTTTCTCCTTGCTGTTTTATGTGTTTTAGTTTTAAGATGAAGATGGCATGTTAGGCATGTTACAAAATGAGATGCATAAATAGATTTTCAGGGGGTTGAACATATCACACTTAGGATCCTAAGTCTACTGAGGCACTTAACAGATGGTACTTAACCTGACCCTAAATCTTTTTCACCTGAGAATTTGGAAAGTAAAAATCAGCCAGGTATAGAAATTATGCATCCAGAGACGTTGGATCATTAAGGACTTACATGTTTAATCTTTAACTAGCAGAACTCTCATTTCTTTCAATCTTCTCACAATATATTATACACGATAATGCATTTTTAACACAGAGAACTGTGTGAGATTACTCAATTCAAGGCCTCCTTTGGATTAAATAAGTCTCTGTCTTCCTTTACATCACCACAGACTGAGATATCAGAATCACAGAGGTCAGAAATGGGAGAAACCTTATAGTTATCTTTCAGCCAATGTTGCCTTGTTCCATATATTTTCTAGTCTATTTTTAAAAATCCTAAACATAACTGTTCCATAGCTTCCTGTGTGAAACTATTGCTCAGACAAATATATTTTACACTGTTGAAGCCTTTTCTAAAATTCAGCCTATTTTTTCCTGTCTTAATTTCACCCCATTTCTTATTATGTCCCACACCATCTCTCACTCTTGTATTTACATCCTATTATTTGCAGGCTCTTATCATGTCCTCCTTTTCATTCAGTCTTAGCTGAGCTACACAAATGTTTATTTCTTTGTAAAGGCAAATACTAAAAGTAGTTCTTAGGTCCTAATTCTAGTAGGTTCCATTTTCAATTTCTGTTTTAGTTGACATCATTCATTACCACCTAGGAAGTTTCCAGTTCATCTCATAGTCTAGGGATGGAAGTTACACACAAACTGGTTTAAATGATCAGAAACTGGTTTAAACCTGTAACAGAACATATGTTCAGTACACATAAACCAGTCTAAAAATGGCTGAAACTGGTTTAAGATACATTCAACCAGGTTTATTATCAGATTTAAATGATTTGGGTCAAGCCAGTTTATGAAACTTCTGTCCCAGACCCCTTCCTGGTTTAAGTTAAATCAGAGTCTCCCAGTATCCCAGTATGCTTTGAAACCCTGGACAGGCTTGTGTTCTCTGCTCCAGAGTACAGAGCTGGCCCTGCCCATCTGTTTTCTAGCCCGAGCAGGGGCAGGGGCATGGCCAGATGCATGGCCCACTGAGGCAAAGGGAGCAGGGAAGGGGTTTATTCCCTCCTCTCACCGACTGGGGCACTGCAGCCCCTGTCAGTCATTTTCCCCTCTCCACTCCAGTGGCAGGGGAGAGAAAATGGCCAAAGCTGGTTGGCATGACCCCTGCCATCCACCTGCCTTGCTAGCAGCTGGTGTTGCAGGGCTGAGCCAAGTCGGCCTGGCCCGTGAGTGTGGCTGAGGGCAGAGGCAGATGGGCCAGCCTGAGCTGGGCCACCAGGATTGGGTCCTTCCCAGTGGGCAGCAGCTTCCCAGCAGGCGCTGTCTTCCATTCCCAATTCCCAGTGGGCTTTGTCTGGCCTTGGGGACAAGCATGGCAAGGGCGGTTACCCCCTACCCCTCCAGGCATAGCCTGGCTGGGGTCTCTACAGGCCAGGGTGGGGGTTTAAACTCCTCCACAATCATACTTAGCCCCTGTGAGGCCTGGCCACACCCCCACGTCAGCTTCCCTCCAGCCTTGAGGCTATTGCGAAGGGAGGGTTGCTCTAGCACTCCCCAGCTTCTAGCCTGAGCCACTGCAGGCATGTGCCTGCATTTCCAGAATTAAATGTGGATGCCTGTGCACTTGCAAATCAGTTCAATCTTTGCAAGCTAGACTAACCTGCAAAGATTGAATCAATTCAGGCTCCGACTTTTTGAATGCCTGTCCCTAGCCATAGTGTTAGGTTAGCCATCTAAAACTGGAACTTAAGATCTGAATCCAGGAAATATTCCATCCACGGTTACAGGCAAACAAGTTTCAACTAGCCAGACTGATTTTCAGTGGTGAAGTCCATGATCCTCCAGCAACTCCCATTCCAAATTCTAAACTAACCTCTGGCACAAGACAGCTCTTCTTCTACATGAATCCACTCTTTATTCCCTCCCATGTTCCCCCCATTATTGAATATGGATGGGGCAGGAATTACCTTGATTGAGGAGATTCATGTAACCAATTTGTTTTCTTCACTTTCTGTAAAGCGGCCACTGCTACATGCATAGCTGGTTTAAAAAAACCCCTTCCTATATTACATTTACACCTGATTAGTTACTGAGCAGTAAAGCAGTAATGCATGCATAGACGCCTTACTGAGCAGTAACAGTGTGTGTGGGTGGGTGGACTGACTTGGGACTAAAATTAATGTGCTTTAATGCCTGCATGTGTAGACACTGGCCTATTCCCACTTACTGCACAGTAAATTTAAACCAGTGTAAATGCATGTGTAGACATGCCCTATCTGTAAAAAATAGGGGTAGGTCTAAACTCCTGGATCCCCTGCCTGCCTAGCTTATGAAATTTCATCTGCTGAGTATGGTCTACAGGGACTATATGCTAGTGTTAGAGATTGCTGAAACACTTCATGCTGCAGCAATATTTTCTGCCACTATAAAGCAGCCCCACACCTCCTTTCTGCCTGTACTAGGGCCTCCTCTGACACTATATTGATGGAAGCTTCTCCCAGCACTGGCTTTACCTAGAAGAGAGGATTAACATTACAGACCTACTTAAATTACATTTTTCCGATTTTCGCAAGATCATAGCAACCTCCATGATCATCATGAAAAATGGTATTGGCCACAATTTCCCAGGAAATCAACCAAAAACACACTTAATAAAAATAAAATGCTGGCTCTCTCACGGGAGCCAGCACTCCTCAGTGCCACTACAGTCCTGCCTAGCAACTTGCCTGGGAAGGGAAGGCAGTAGCTGGTGGGTGGCACAAAGGGAAGCCAGTAGTCAAGTGGTGGCCACCCCCTTGTCCCTTCTGCCCCCAGAGCCTCTCTGCCAGTCATGCTGAGGGGCAGGACCTCTCTGCCAATCATCACTGAGGGGTAGGGCCATCATGAAATGACTGCAAAATTGGCTCTTTGGGCCACAACCAAGCTGCAAAAATTCCTTCTTCTTGCTGTGAGTTAGGTAGGTCCCTAATTATAGCTCACTTGTGTAATGTAGATGGCGCACAATTGGCAATGTGCCTTCAAATCTACCTAAATAGGTGTTTTTAAAGCACACACTAACATAGGGTTTAGGAACTAAAAACACCCTGGAAAGCCTAAAATACAGTAACAATTACACATAACATCAGCCCAAATTATGGTTGACCTAAAGCTCATCTGCTCAACTGCACTGCTAACATTTAAGATGTGAGCCTGCTATCCTTACTCAAGCAAAACTCCTAATAAATGAGAGCTTTGCTTTACTAAGGGCTGTAGAGGTTAGTAGTTTGCAGTCAATGTTTTTAACTTGCATGAGAACCACTTCAGTCATACTGTGTAAGCTCTGCTGTTGCCTGTTCTATTAAGATGTGAACTTCCTCCATCTGAACAGCGTGTCTGTCTGCTGGAAGCTTGTCTCGTACAAGATGATTTGCAGCAATTAATTGGTTTCCTCTAAGCTGACTAGCAAATCCATATACTACTGTAATTACCTGAATGTAAAATATTTAGGAAATATCTATCATGCTCTTAGAAGTCTCAGAGATCATTGAAAGAAAGCCAATGAAACTGCAAACAACACTGAAGGGACTGGATATCATCTACTACTTTTTTCTCCCCTCTGCCCCTTTTGGCTCTTAGCATTTGTCTCTAGGGCATGGCCAAATAGTGGGTATGTGTCAGAGAGACATTTATCATGTAATTACAGCTTTAAGATCAGTTTCTGTTGATGTGAGATGATTACTGTGTATTTCACGCCTTTCAGGTTCCCAGCTGGGATTCAGAGATTTAGGGGCAGGGGATATATATTTTTTAAATTTACGAGATGGCCATTCATTTAATTAATTGTACCATAAGAGTTCAGTCAGTCACCAAATAAGAATCTTGAAAGGTAGGGGGAAACCAGATGTTTTATGAAGTTTTGATATTTTTAACATGTATAACTTGAAATAGCAGAGGGATTTGTTTTCTTGACAAGATGCAGTATTGCAGATTAAAACATGACAGAGAAACTCCTTATGTAACTCTACATTAACACAAAAACATGGTTAAAAAAACAGTTTTTAAAGGCAAGTTTCAAGATGTATTATGTTATAAAATGTTATTTATGTTCATCAGTTAACAACATTTACAGTGTGTTTCTGCTTTGCCTGTATCAGTACTTGCACTTTGAAATTTAAGACTGGATTCTGTAAATGACACATCAAATCCACATAAACCTCCTACATCTGAAATATTGCAAGGGGAATTGAATGGTCATTGTTTTTATCTAGCCAGATTTCCAAAGTTTTCTAATGTCCTTAACACTGATTTGGGTTTTTATGATTTTATGAATTAATTATTCCCTTGAATATCTGGTGTCCTTTGACATGAAGCCAGTTTTCTACCATCCTCAGCACTTAAATACACTATATTTTTAAAGAGATTTACTCATTACTTCAATTGCCAGTTGAAAGTGTTTTGCTACAAAGCAGCTTAATAAAATAATATTCCTTCCCAGCCAATATTTTACATCTTGAAGTGCAGCCATCTTTCCTGTTTGCAAGGCATCGGTTTATACATTAAGCTCTAGCAGCAGTGTCCAAATTACAGCTGGTTAAACATTTCAAGTTCCAAAAATTTTTGCCAAACACATTTTTCACAGAACATTTTTGCAGAGAATTCACCTGCTTTTGGACCACTAAAAATCAGATATCACAATTTAGCATGGACAACAGGATCCATTAAAAAAACAACAACAACAAAAAGCCCTGGACATACACATTGTATTATTAGGCGGTTGCATGAAAGGAATTGCATATCACCACCAAGGACAGCTTCCTCCTATGCCGCTATAGAAAGTCACAGGCCATTAAACTCCTTGCAGAGAACTGGATTCACAGCTCTGGTAGATGAACCGATTCCATGCCAATTCACTCATGGCAGTGGAGACAAACCAGTACAGAACTGGTATAATCAAATCATGAATTAGGCCCAGGGGCTAATCCCTAGGTATGTAAATTGATGGAGCTCCACTGCGGTCAAATGAACCATGACAGTTTATAGCAGCTGAGAATCAGGCTCTACATTTTGGCCTTTGTTTTTTTCTTAAACAAGTTTTACTTGTTTAAAATGATGAAACATATACTTGTGGCATATTTGTCCTCCTCGGAAAATAGTCACTCGATGCTAAGTGTCAGCACTATAGATGCCAGTGGAGCTATGGAGCGTTTACATCTACTGAGGTCCTGTCCTATTTTAATGTGGCCTCAGTTAAAATAAAAGTTAAAATGCAAATCAGCGAATGGTTGAGAATTTTAAAAGGCCAAGTAAGGAAACACTCACATGTGATTTAAGCGGTTAAAAAAAATGCAAAAGTGCCCTGACAGAAAGGAATTACAATGCGTTTTATTCCAGGGCACAGCCTTGAACATGACTGCCCCCAAGATCACTGCATACTGCCAGCAAAGCTGCTCTCATGTTTAATTTACAACTAGGCAGGTTCATGGACTATCTAATGAAAAATCTTGATGGGAACTTTGCAGAAGACAGTGGGAATGTTTAACAAATGATTCACATTTGTGCAGAAGGAGGGAGAGTAGCAGAGCTCCTTTGCCCCAGTGAATAGATATAAAATGTTTCAACCAGCGCTGAGGGAGGCAACCCTGTGTTTATCATCAGGAGCTTTAGTTCCCTATTTTCTTTTTTCTCATAGACGAGTTGCCATATTCTGGTAACATACAGTGACATACAGTGAGACTGCTAAACAAATATCCATAAAACTTGAACTATTACCAGTCCACTGCAGCACTCCTGATTTAAACATCCCTTCTGCCAGTCTCTAGCAGTTGTCCAGGTGGAAGTTAAAGATCCCACAGCACTCCTTGAAAAGAGCAATTCCACCTCTCAATAAAGCAGACTACTGCCCAAGACTCCATGTGAGCTTTTTTATCCCCTGCATTATGGGTATTGTTGACACTGAAGGACTATTTACAACCTTTCTTTGATTATGAAATATTTCCTTATATAACCATATCCTATTTAGTTACTTCACGATTTACATGATTGACTTTCACCTTTGCAATGTGTATATTACAGCAACAACGGACCAGATTTAGCAACCAGGTTTCATGGTAACTTGAGAAGCACCAAATAGGAAATAGGTCATCTTTGGTGCTAAGTATTACTCATCGTGTGCATGGGTTATTGAACCTGGTCTAACGCTAATGGGGAAAAAGAGAAACAAAACCCCATAGGCTATGTTAAGCCAATTCCTAAAGTCCTCACACAGATTTTGCTTCGGCTGCCCCCACTTTTTTTTTTTTTTTTTTTTTGAGGAACAGCACCCAGTAAAATATCCATGGAGGAACGCACAGCTCAGAGTTTAGCCCACAGAATAGAGGGTCCAACTGTGAAACACAAAGTATGAAGTGTGCTGTTTATTCTCAAGGATAAAATTGGTAAAGGTGCTTGAGTTATCCACCCCGTGCATTTCCATTGCTTCTGATTCACAACAGTATAGAAAGAGGACCAGGCCCATAATTTATGGAAAAATAAATAACTGAGTTATGCCATGGGTATAAAAATGAAAAACGATCAACATTTAAATCATAGAGTGAAGTCTGTATTTGTAATAGGCCAATGTTTAAATCAATCATTCACATTTTTATATTTCTGAGTAGAAATTTCAGTATTTATAAAAAGAGGCCAGGATATTTTAGGGTGATATCTTTTATTGGACCAACTGCATGGCTGGGATAAAGTTAGACAAGGTTTTGAATGCAAGACATTCTTCTGAGAGATTTTTCTGGTGAACAATTTATTTGCTGGAAAATGCAGTTTCAGTTGAACCCAAATTATTCATAGATTGAGGCCGAATTTGCTGAGAATAGTTTCGAACGAAAAAATATTTTGGGGACAGTGTCACAAAACTGTTGGTGGAGGAAACAGTCCCTTCTACTCACATAGGATTCAGGAGAGCCATATTCAATTCCTTCTCCTGCCTGAGGGGATGTGAACACAAATCTTCCTCTTGCCAGGAGAGATTGCCTTAACCATCAGGCTATAGGGTATTTTGTTGTGGATGGTATTCCCTTGATACTATTCTGCTTTGCATAATCATTAATTGACAGAAACAGAGATTAGGACCCAGGTGAGTTATCTAGTCTCCAGGCCACAGGGTATTCACCAGGCCACAGGGTATTCATTCTCTCACTCATTGTCTTAATAAATATTTCAGTATTTTATCCATAGTGGAAACGCTCCAAGAGGAGAGATTGATGGATCCCAAATCAGAATTCTCTGTACTGTCTAGGTTGAGAAACTCACCTGCGCACTGGGAAACCCAAGTTCAAACGAGATTGTTTCCATCTTACTCAGAGCAGGAATCCACTCCAAGGTCTTCCACCTTTCATTCTACAAGGAGTGGGGAGATGTCTCTCAATTGCTCATGTAAAAACTGTTTTATTTTGAAAGGACTACTTAAATATTCAATGAACCAGACAAACTAGACAGCAGGCAAGGGAGAATCAATCTCTATTTAGGGCAAGTTTCTACAAATTGAGACAGGGAAGGGGCTTCTCTCTCCTCATGGGGAGGAAGGGGCTAAATCTGGATCTTCAACAACGCTGGTTGTATTCTGTAAAGTACTGGGAAGGGCAATAAAAAGAACAGTTCAGCTTCCTAGCCTGCATTTTTATGAATCTAGCCCTCACTTCCTCCCTCTCTTGCTGGCCAAAATCATTTTGGTCAAACTGAATGTTTCTCTGAAAGCAATATCATTTGATATTTTGGTGAGAAATATGGGCATTTTTTCTATGGGAGCCCAACAAGTCCTTATTTTCCTTGCTAATTTTTGTTCAGCTGCAGAAAGAAATCTCTATTTGCATTTTCCAATCACTTAAGATGATTTTCAGAGTCAGTTCTCCAAAATTTTACCACAAATTTAGTAGGGTGAAAGTGCTAGACTTTAGGAAAGCTGATCTCAATGCACTCAGGCGATTAGTCAAGGAAGCACTGCAGAGTAGGAGTTTTGATGGGATGGGAGCCCAAGAAGGGTGGCTGTGCCTAAAGGAAACGATCCTTCGGGCACAAAGCAAGATGATCCCCGAGCGAGGCAAAAAAGGGAAAGGGGCCAGGAGGCTTCCATGGCTGACCAGAGAAATCCAGGGCAGCCTAAGGGCCAAAAGGGGAGCACATAAAAAGTGGAAACAGGGTGAGATCACTAAAGATGAATATACCTCCTCTGCTCGTGCTTGTAGGGAGGCAGTTAGGCGGGCCAAAGCTACCATGGAGCTGAGGATGGCAACCCAAGTAAAAGACAACAAGAAATTGTTTTTTAGATATATTGGGAGTAAAAGGAAGGCCCAGGGAGGAATAGGACCACTGCTAAATGGGCAGAAACAATTGGTGACAGATAGGGGGGACAAGGCTGAACTCCTCAACGAGTTCTTTGCCTCAGTGTTCCTAAGCGAGGGGTACGACAAGTCTCTCACTGGGGTTGTAGAGAGGCAGCATCAAGGCGCCAGACTTCCATGCGTAAATCCTGAGGTGGTGCAGAGTCATTTGGAAGAACTGGATGCCTTTAAATTGGCAGGCCCAGATGGGCTCCATCCGAGGGTGCTGAAGGCACTGGCCGACATCATTGCAGAGCCACTGGCAGGAATATTCGAACGCTCGTGGCGCACGGGCCAAGTCCCGGAGGACTGGAAAAGGGCTAACGTGGTCCCCATTTTCAAGAAGGGGAGGAAGGAGGACCCGGGCAACTATAGGCCGGTCAGTCTCACCTCCATCCTTGGTAAAGTCTTTGAAAAAAATTATCAAGGCTCACATTTGTGAGAGCCCGGCAGGGCAAATTATGCTGAGGGGAAACCAGCACGGGTTTGTGGCGGGCAGATCGTGCCTGACCAACCTAGTCTCTTTCTATGACCAGGTTACGAAACGCCTGGACACAGGAGGAAGGGTGGATGTCGTATACTTAGACTTCAGGAAGGCCTTCGATACGGTATCCCACCCCATACTGGTGAACAAGTTAAGAGGCTGTGATGTGGATGACTGCACAGTCCAGTGGGTGGCGAACTGGCTAGAGGGTCGCACCCAAAGAGTCGTGGTAGATGGGTCGGTCTCAACCTGGAAGGGTGTGGGCAGTGGGGTCCCGCAGGGCTCAGTCCTTGGACCCATACTCTTTAATGTCTTCATCAGCGACTTGGACAAGGGAGTCAAATGTACTCTGTCCAAGTTTGCAGATGACACAAAGCTATGGGGAGAAGTGGACACGCCGGAGGGCAGGGAACAGCTGCAGGCAGACCTGGATAGGTTGGACAAGTGGGCAGAAAACAACAGGATGCAGTTCAACAAGGAGAAATGCAAAGTGCTGCACCTAGGGAGGAAAAATGTCCAGCACACCTACAGCCTAGGGAATGACCTGCTGGGTGGCACAGAGTGGAAAGGGATCTTGGAGTCCTAGTGGACTCCAAGATGAACATGAGCCGGCAGTGTGACGAAGCCATCAGAAAAGCCAATGGCACTTTATCATGCATCAGCAGATGCATGACGAATAGATCCAAGGAGGTGATACTTCCCCTCTATCGGGCGCTGGTCAGACCGCAGTTGGAGTACTGCGTGCAATTCTGGGCACCACACTTCAAGAGGGATGCGGATAACCTGGAGAGGGTCCAGAGAAGGGCAACTCGTATGGTCAAGGGCCTGCAGACCAAGCCCTATGAGGAGAGACTAGAGAAACTGGACCTTTTCAGCCTCCGCAAGAGAAGGTTGAGAGGCGACCTTGTGGCTGCCTATAAGTTCATCACGGGGGCACAGAAGGGAATTGGTGAGTATTTATTCACCAAGGGGCCCCCAGGGGTTACAAGAAACAATGGCCACAAGCTAGCAGAGAGCAGATTTAGACTGGACGTTAGGAAGAACTTCTTCACAGTTCGAGTGGCCAAGGCCTGGAACGGGCTCCCAAGGGAGGTGGTGCTCTCCCCTACCCTGGGGGTCTTCAAG
Source organism: Alligator mississippiensis (assembly GCF_030867095.1). Lineage (NCBI taxonomy): Eukaryota > Metazoa > Chordata > Crocodylia > Alligatoridae > Alligator > Alligator mississippiensis. Next base: position 83,964,477 of record NC_081829.1, on the reverse strand, counting down.
AGGAGGTTAGATGAGTATCTAGCTGGGGTCATCTAGACCCAGCACTCTTTCCTGCTTATGCAGGGGGTCGGACTCGATGATCTATTGAGGTCCCTTCCGACCCTAACATCTATGAATCTATGAATCTATGAAACCATAATTACTGCAGCCTATTTATGTAGCATCACAACAGCCAAGTAAGGAATGATGAACAGCTCTTCCTTTCTAATTAAAGAAATGAAATTTGAGCCTCTGCATTTCCAAGCTGCAGCCAAAACCACAAGTGCAACAATAGTATGAGGAAGTTTGCTTTCAGTTATTTCTTGATAGGTATGGAAGCAGGAAGTGTTAGAAACCAGTGAGAGAAGCTGTCCCCATGAGAGTCTCAGGCCCATGTAAAGTCTCAAGAGGTTAGGATTACTTCGATAGGCATCTACTTTTCTGTGTACCTATCATAAATTACCTCTGATTTTTTAGTGATGTGCACATACATAACACTGAAAATATTAAAGAATTCATTATTTGGTTGGGTTGCTTATATTTATATCATTAGGTAATTTAATTTCTCAAACAACCACAACTTGTATTTCCTTAACTTGAACTGATGGACTGTACCTAATAACCTGGTAGCTTTTCTGATTAGACTGATAGATCCAGTGATGAATAGGGTAAGTATAGTTAACAGCCATTCTTAAACAACTTTGAGTATCATTAATTTTGTTATAGGACAGATTAATCTGAAATGTCAGGACTTTCTGTACTAGACTTAAAATTGTATTTTTAAACCAATTTTAACAGATTGTATTTCACTCTTGACATAAAATTCATTTGCTTGCCTTAGATTGCAGTTTTTATTATAATTGTATCAAATTAAATCAGAACATTAAATACACTGAAAACTCGGTCAAAATTTGAGATAGATGATTGTTTTTTTTTCATATTTTGCTGTCAGGGTTGAATACATGGATTCTACATAGGATTTAGAAGAATCCTGATTTATCTATGTTTCTGTGCAGATACGTGGTCATAAGAAAACACCTTTTCTCTCCACATTGATATTTTATATGACCACCAAGAAAAATATATCTAGGCTGTAGCAGTCATTGCATTTTGTAGTTCTTCAAGAAATGAATGACAAAAAAGCATGATTTTTTATAAGTGACAGACACAAAGTTTTTATGTGATTTCATTTGCAATAAACTTTTTGTTTCATGAATGTTAGTGGCAAAGATGACTTCGTAAAGCCATTCTGCTTCTAAGAATTTCAAACACCAATCAGGGAAAAGAAACCATAGGACTAGGATAACCCATAAGAGACAGGGTTAACTTCAACCCTCAAGAAGATGGCAGACACAAGGGCTAAATTAAGTCTATTAAAATATTCAAAGTTGAGCTTCAATTTGGACTTCAGTGGTCTGTCAGCTGTAGGCTGTTTACAACGATAAATTTTGTTCACAATGCAAAGAGTAAAATACAAATACTAAACTAGTAGTTTTAAGCAAACCATAGGCTGAAATATGTTTGCACAGAAACATTCCTTGAATAATTCTGAATAATGAACAAATTCATAAAAGCACAAGTTAGTTCACATATAATTCATGAACTGAAATAAGGACAAAATTTGTCAAATAAATTATTCACCACAAGTAGTTCTGTAAGCTCGCCAGAGCACTATCACACTCCATTTATCTCTTGCCTTAGGGTGGTTTAAAATTCTGATAAAATTAGAACTAACCTGAATTTTCCCCTAAAAAAAAAAAAAATCAAGCCTGAAAAACCCCTCAAATCTTCTCAAAGGTAAGAATCCTGGTTACCTACTAACTACTTATTTCCAAAAGCCAATGTGCTTACAATTTATATCAAAACCAATTTTTATCAAAACCTCTTATGCCTGTAGAAGAGATCGTTCTTGCTTTGTCTCCTGCAGAGAGGAAAACCAGAGGTGTAACAAGTCAGCTGGACTCCTGGGACAGCGGCCATGCACAAAAGCAACGGTGACTTCCAGCTGCCAGTGCCACCAGTGTGACTGTGCTGCTATTTTTCTGCCCTCTTCCCATGTTGGCACCTGGGGCTGCTGTACTGGACATCTTGCCTTGGTTACACTACTGATTAAAGAAATATGCCCAAGAAATGATATGAAGAAAAGCAATTATTGCAAGATATCCAGACCAAAGTGGTTAAAGTATGACAACTAGAAATTTTGGATGTTTATCTGAACTCAACCAAAAACTGAACCCCTCAAGATACTTCCTTGCTTTGCTTAAAAAGTATGAATTCCTTTGACATGAGTTGAGAGAGAAAATTTTCAGGTTCACATAGCATAGGCTTTTAGAGTTGGTTATAGTGTTGCATAAATTACAAAAGTGTGTATCAACTGTATAGGGGAAAAGAGTGTATATTCCCTTGTGTACAAAGCCTATACCTCTCCTTGCCTGCTAGACAGGTGGGCTCCATTGTACTTTTGAAGGTAATGGTGGAAGAATCTGGAAAAGGAACTACTGGGCTATTTGGCATTCCTTGCATGCACAAAATTCTGATGGGATAAAATGTGTTATGGGTATTTGTTTGGTCAGATTTATTTAGAAATTCTTCTCTAACTTGATTTTGCAAAAGAAAAAAAATTACATATACATAACAAATAGGGAAAAATCCAAAGTTACAAACCCATTCCTGCATAAGAAACTTGCCTCAGCATGATATTAAACATCATCATGTGACCATTATATCCCTCAGCCCACTCTCTCCTTCAAACCCTAGGAAAATACAGCAGGGAATGGGCTGTGCTAAAATGCAGAAATATGAGCTCCATGACTGAGGATTTCTTAACTACTGCTAGACATTAGACTGACTCTGCTGCTGATCACTACTGAAGTGCCCTTTGAAAGTCTCACAAGTAACCAAACAGGTCTTTAAAGGATGAACTCATCACCATAAGCATTATATGTAAACTAATCAGAAGCCATCGTAGCTATGGCACTGCGATGCAACAAGCTCTCTGTAAAAACCCACATGTAGAACTCATTGCAGTGATGTGGGCCTATGCGCTGGACCTGGGGCTGGTTTGAATTGGGCGCACAGAACCAGATGGAGCATGCAGGTCTGGTTTGGCATGGGCACCACATGCCTCAGACCAGCCCCGTCTGCTGCATGTGGTGCATGCTCCAAACTGGTCCCCTACATTTTGTGCCACTGCAGGCAGAACACACACACACAGCTGGTCCAAGGCGTGCACAGGGCTGCATGAGCCTGACACTCCTGACATAGTCAAGTAGACAAACACTACGAGTGTGCTTTGTGAATATAGTGTAAATATACAAGTGCAAGCCTTCCAGTTTTAGTGCAGGCAAGCCCACCATGAGACAATTGTTACAGTAAGAACAAAGGTTGGCAGAGCCTAGCCCATAAAGATAATATAGAGAGGTCAGAACAAGGCAATATAGAAATTAGCACAGAATACAGTACTATACATTTTCTGAGTCAAGGACAATCTATCACTTATCTTATAAACACAGTAACGAAGAGCAAATGAGTTGTTATAATTGGCCATCTCTCAAAGCTTAAATAGTTCAGAGCAGTGAGGAAAGAAGTAGGTTTTCTTTATGAGTATACAAAAATATTTAAGATTTCCAAAACTGAAAAGAAATGAAATAGAGTTGGCCATAAAGTAATCCCTAAAAGTGAACATACATAGTACTCAGCCATGTTCCATTCATCTCATGGAGCATTTAAAATGGAGTTGATCATGTGATTTTTTTATTTCAGTTATGAAACATTTAACTTTAACAGCAGAGTAGTAAAATGCAGGTACAGGTACTCCTCACTTAATGTCGTCCCGGTTAACGTTGTTTCGTTATTATGTCACTGATCTATTAGAAGACATTCTCGTTTAAAGTCATGCAATGTTCAGTTATAACATTGTTTGGCTGCCGCCTGCTAGTAGGTGACTACTGTGATGTAATTGGATTCGCTTAACATCGTTTCACTTAGTCACATTTCTCAAGAATGTAATTACAATGGTAAGCAAGGAGTATCTGTAATAAAATTCAGATTAGTGAGAAGCTAATGACTTATGAGTCTGTGAGCATCAATGCTAAGATCATGTCAAATTTCATACCAAATAATTTATGTTAAACATATTAATGTAAGTCTCCTTCTTCTCTTCATAAAAATATTTGTACTTTTTCTATGATGTCAATTAATCTGTCAGTCTTTTCTAAGCCAATTGGGCATCTTCCTATAGTTGCTATTGAAATTATGCACTTTGGGGCCTCTCAGGTCACAGGAATCAGCAGAGCACATATATAGCAGAGCACGTACACAGAGGGCGCATCTACATGTGTGCATTTACTGTGCAGTAACCAAAATTACTGTGCAGTATGGGTGCACGTCTACATGCATATGCCTGCACTGTGCAGTAAACATGGTGATTTGAGTGTCAATTTGATACCTGCATCAGGTTGGTATCAAATTTATGCCTGATTAGTTACTGTGCAGTAACACATGTGTAGACGCTCCTGGCTGTGCTTCAGGGCTCTGGGCTTGAGCACTCTTGAGTGCTGTCCAGGGCTGGCCACACAGGGGCAGCTGTGTGGGGGCCCAGAGAGCTGGTGTAGGATGGACCACCACCATGTTCTCCATAGCAAGGCCCAGCACTGCCTGCATGTGCACACCTGAGCCAAGCACCTGGGGCCCCTGTCAGGTGGGATGCATGAGAGAAGCCAATCCTAGTCGGTATGGCAGTGCCACATAAAGGTCAAGTACTTGTATGCACAGTGTGTGGATATGACTGGCCACAACTGTCGGTCTGCTCATGTCCACAAGACCATGCCCATAATGTGGGAACTGACCAACATTTTGGCAACCCCAGGACCCAGGCCACAACCCTGTGGTTTTCACCAGTGGGTATGGCCTGGCAGAGCCCCAGGATCACTCTGACCCCTCTCCAGAGAAGATGTTGGGGTGTTCAGTGCCCGCCCTGCCCATATCTCTAGCTGCTGCACTAACTAGGAGCTCAGGGAGCCCTGGCCAGCAGCTGCCACACCAACTCCACATGGCACCACCCCTCCCTACCATGAGGAGCAGCTGGCCATAACATCATCGGCTGCCAGAAGCTCCAACTCCTCCCCAGGGGGTGCCCTGGTTGGGTACTGACCCCCTGACCCCTGCGGGCCACAGACACCACGTGCAGTCACTTGCCCATGCTGAAGGGGAGTCCTGTGGCCACCAGCCTTGCCACCAGCCTCATCAGCCCCTGACACATGGTAAGTCCCACACTGGAGGGAAGGCGCTGTCAGTTCCCACTGCTGCCCCTGCCCCCACTCCTCACCCAGCCTGCCTGCACTCTCTTGGTTCTGGGGCCTCACCCCACAGCACACAGAGAGGTGGGACACAGTTCAGAACTTTATTGGGCAGCACGTGTCCCCACAGATGGGCAGGCATGGGCCTCTGACACCCTGAGGAAAGCGTTGATGCCAGTAGCAATGCACAGCCCCTGGTGCAAAGCATCTTGTCTCTGAACTGTTGCCAACTCTCACAAAAGTCTTCTGTCTCTTCCCTCTTTAGGGCCAACATCTGGACATGGGGCAGAAGCCACCAGCCCCAGTGGGGATGCGGGGCACAGGTCACCACCACCCACTGCTGAGCTCTTCCTGCTACAATGGCTGATGGTGGTGGCTGAGGAGTGGGAGGTGCAGAAGCAGGTGTGAGACCAGGTGCGGGAAGAGTGGGAGCTAGCATGGCAGGTGGAGCACGTTGCCCAGGAGGAGGTACTCCAGTGGGTGATGCGGGAGCACTGGGGCCAGATGAAGGCCCTTGAGCAGTGCCATATCACACTCTCCAGCAGCAGGCCAAGAGCCAGGAACCGGCAGTGGTGGCCGCAGATGCTGATCACCAGGCCCTGGCAGCCCTCCTGGGCCTGACAGGTGTGCTCATGCCCCCTGGCACCCAGCCTCTAGCCCCAGCCCTGGCCCAATAGGGTCCCCTGCTCCTGCCTGCTGCCCCACCTCAGCCCTCTCCCAGGATCTGGGAGGAGATCCTCCAGTGCCTCCCACTTGCAGGAGCCCCTGGCCCAGCCCCTGCTCGGGCCATGCTGTTAACAAGGGAATTAATTAAAACTTAGTGAGTGGGCAGGCTGCTCTCACCAGCCATTGGCCTACAGCCTGGCCCCACCTGGCATCACTGATAATTAATTAGTTATTGACAAATAAACCACACAAATGGGAAAAGTTAAACACAGCTATATTATTCAAAGTACATGGCAATTAGCCAATCTATACAATCAGATATAACACCAACAATAACAATACCAATATAACACTAACTACATTATGTACAAAGGCTCCCCATAGGTAGCTAGAGAGCAACAGGCTGTCTCTCACTCAACAAGGATATTGGTCCCCTGGACCCTCACCTTGCACCTTAGCACAAACACAATCAGGCAATACACTTACACACATAATGGGTGTGGTGACCCCTCCTTAGGTCAGTGTCCCCCCAGACTGCCACACCACCAGTGCACTCTTATGGTCACTTCCACACAGCAGCAGTTCTCAAATGACCACACATCCCCATATGCCGTGACTTAGGGAGCGGGTCAGACAGTTAAATGTAGTTTTCAGTTTGGGAGTAGAGTTTTGTACTGTGGGTGGGTGAGGAGGATTTCATAGATTTCATAGATTTCATAGACATTAGGGCTGGAAGGGACCTCGGAAGATCATCGAGTCCAGCCCCCCGCCCAAAGGGCAGGACGTCAGCTGGGGTCATAGGATCCCAGCAAGATAAGCATCCAGTTTCATCTTGAAGGTGTTCAATGAAGGCGCTTGAACAACCTCCGGCGGCAGGCTGTTCCAGACCTTGGGGGCTCGGACAGTAAAGAAATTCTTCCTTATGTCCAGCCTGAAACGATCTTGTAGTAGTTTGTGACCATTCGTCCTCGTCATCCCTTGGGGCGCTCTGGTGAACAAACGTTCCCCCAGATACTGGTGGTCACCCCTGATAAACTTGTAGGTGGCCATCAGATCACCCCTGAGCCTGCGCTTTTCTAGGCTAAAGAGCCCCAGGGCTCTCAGCCTGTCATCGTAGGGTCTGCGTAGGATGGTGGAGGAAGGAGGGGGACTCTGTTGTTGAGGGGGTTGTTTGGGAAATAAAGCTGTTTTGTGTCGTCCCTCTGCAAGTCCTAGAGTGGTGCTGAGGGTGGGTAGGGGGTCAGGGGTGTGTGGGGTGGGTAGGGGGTCAGGGGTGTGTGGGCAGTGGGGTAGGTGGGCTGGAGTGGGGAGTGCAGGAGGAGGGGGTCGGCCAGAGTCTCCCACAGGTAGTGCCCTGGGCCCAGCTGGCAGGTGCACAGCTGTCTTGGGGCCTGGGTAGGGGGAGCCTGCTGGGGCAGCAGTGCCAGCACCATGGCCAGCAGGGGCAGAGGCAGCTGTGGTGCAGGCAGGCAAGGTTGGCAAGGTGGGAGCTGCCGCATGCTGCCCCTGCCTTGGGCATGCAGCTCCCAGACAGGGAAAGGGCTGGGTAGGGATCAGAGGACAAGGGCAAACTTCTAAGATGGCCACCAAGTGCTGGCAGCTGCTTCCAGTCTTAGCATGGCTGCCAAGTGACCAGAGTCTGGAGCTCCCCCTGGTGGCCATAGGGGCCCATTGCAGGGTGCTGAAGTTAGTCCCAGGTCACCCGCATGTGTAGACGCTTGCCTATTCCCACTTACTGTGCAGTAAATTTAAGCCTGTATAAATGCATGTGTAGACGCGGCTTGAGTGTAGCAAGGATAACTCTAGACTCGAGATTCCTTCCAAGTTTCCCAAAGGATTGTGGTTCCAAATGTAGCTGGGGGGAGGAAGAGAGGGAAATGAACTGAGGTTCATGATTTTCTGTGATTCTATAAGACTGGTACTGGACTGGAAAGAACCATTTGAACCCAAGACATGTTTCATAACTAGTAAATGCTGTGGCAGGCATGCAAATTTGCAGGAAACAGAATTTTATCCAACATTCAAGAGGCCTGTGTTACTTGCTGAAGGCCTACTACTATGAAAAAGTAGTTTGAACCCAACCTAACATCTCCAAATTAAGTCCCTCCTGAAACGTGTCCCTCTTTCTCTATTTCTGCTCGCTATGCTTAAGAAGGCAAGAAGAAGAATAAAGGTAATAAGAACAGAAAGGTTGGTGAAATGAAGGAGGATGGAGAGGATGGAAATCTTAGGATGTTTGAATATATTTTGATGTTTATTGACATCTGATTGGCAAACAAACATTTCAGGACTTGTACGAATGAAATGGAGTTTCCAGGCCTTTACATGTCCCCATCACTAGTGTCGCTCAGGACATTAAAAGATTCTATAAAACCCCTATATATATTATTAAATGGCTGGCCTTAACTTACATGTTGAGGTAACATGAAATTATACATACACCAATCTACAGCCTGTCAAAATATCTCTGTGACAATGGTCTAAGAAAGAATTCAGCAGCATTCTTTTCAAGAACACGATGTAGACATTTAACTATTTGTCTGGCTTTTCTTGCTTGATCAGACACAAAATGAATTAGACAGGTCAAACACTGTAGATCCAATCTCACTGTGAACTGAAAACATAGTAGCTCTCCCTGCCACTGGAGTATAGTCAAGCATATGGTGACCCCACCATGAACTGGAGGGGAAGAGGGATCACCAGCAGGTGCAGTCTGACAGAACTCAATGTCGCATTCAAGTTTAGTCTTTGTACAGTTCTGAGAACTGCGGGATTGTGTTTTGAATCCAATACCCCAGGGCTTTCACTTGCATTCTCACAATTACCTGTGCAAAAGGGGAAAAAAAGAGAATTCTTCTGTGGCATGGCAGACACGGTCAAAGGCATTTCAGATTAAAGGCTATGATTGGCACAGGTTACTGAGTGGAAAAGCCAACAAAATCAAAAATAGAACCATCCTGTTTAATAGAAACAAATTGCTCTCCACTTCCCAGTGACACAGATAGCAGACCATTTGTACCTGCTGCCCTTTGTTGAGAACAAGGGAAAGGAAATGTACTCGTCTTGAGCAGGATAAAATTCTTTTTGTTATATTTGGCTATCTCAGTCCACAGAACAAGCACAGCAGTTAAGTAGTTGAGCTTCCTTGTACATTTGTTTGATTAAAGGTCTGTAACACTGGCTCAGGTAGAAACAGCTCAGCTGCACGAAACAGCAATGAATGAAGGGCTTGTTAGAGAGCAGTCAGTGAGACACTGCAGAGCTGGTTTTTGAATTAGCTCTGAATAGGAGCTTGTTGTTTTGCTTGTTCACTTTAGTATGGAAGCACAAGACTGTACATTTTAAATTACATGTGATGAGATCTGAGTTTGCATGTGTATGTAGGCAGAAACGTTAAAAATGAGGACACTCTACTGCCAGTCAGCCCATGAGAACAAATATCCTTCAGATGTCCCTAACTGTACCAGTTAACATTGGCATTTCTAAAGGTCAGAGTGGAGTGTGTTAAGAGCATATTTATGAACTGACCAAAGGGAAGGTTTTAATTTTGATCATAAATGGGCCAGTGAAAAATGTAACTTAATGACAGCCGAAAGAAAAAAGCTCTTCTGTATTATTAGTATTTACAAATTATATATTGCCACAGTTGGGTATGGTGGATTTTTAAATGCAAACTTAACCATGGGTCATAATTATGTAAAAAGTTGAACTTAATACAGTTAGATCATTATTCAACCCATAACCAGGTCTCAGTTAGGCCCTGATCTAGTAAGACAGTTAAATATATGCATAGGTTTAAGCATGCAAGTAGTCAAGTAGTTTACACATACAAGCATAAGTTCAGACACATATTTATCTGCTTTGCTGGATGCTGTAATCTGTGTGTAACTGTGTATTTATAAACAAATTGTCATATGTGGTCTCAACATTTTAATAATGAAATGTGGACATGCAACATCTATTTGCATTCAGCATTGGTGTGCAAATGAACTTGTATGTAACTGAGAATGGTAATATACAGTTATAGCTGCAAAGATTGGATGCAGAGCTGATTGCGAATGCAAAGTAGAATGCACATAAATATAAGGCCCTATTTTGCTAATACTGCAGAAAATATGTGAACAGTCACTAATTCATGTTATAGTCATTACCAATAACATAATTACATTTTGATAAGTTCATTTTGTTTTAAAAAGATGAGACAGTTAGTTCATAGGCTTTTGTAATCCCTTCTTAATGAAAATTAGATGCATCCTCTAAAGTGTATTTATACCACAGGGGAAACTCAAACCCTGAGTTTGCAAAGTCTAATATACATTTTTAGATTTAGGTATATTAGTGATATAGATGAAATTACTTTGGTGCTTGATATTAATTTGTACAAAGTGCATGGAGACATGTTTTGCAGAATCACTGAAAAATAACAAATGAATAAAAACCTATGTTTACCTTGCACATATGTAATTTAGGATCCTCAGTTCTATTGACTTCAAGTGAGATTTAAGGTCCTAGGTTACTTATATACTTAGGTACCCATACCCTTCATTTTTGCTAAGCTTCAACATTTTTTTTCAAAACCAAACAAATATTTTCAATAATTAAGAGTAAAATTCAATGTTATTTGGTGCTTCAGTAATTCATAGAGCCTTATCTTTCAACCTATCAAAAAGTCTGAGTAGGAGATATAGCTGTGGCAGAGATCCGAGGAGAGGAAGACAATATACTAACAAAGAAACAATGTAGGGACTCTAACCATTCCCGTAGTGTAAATAATACTTTTAGAATTTTATCCTGGTTCTGTGTTTCTGATATAACAATTTCAATAATAAAATTGAGCAGACATCCCATTTGGGTGACAAACAGGCAATTTTTGCGTTAAAATGAGCAGCAACCTTCAGAAAACTACTTGAGAGAAGTGTGTCAGCATTTGAAACCAATATTTAAGTAGTAACTTGCATCAAGGCCTTCAGCTCAAAAAGCAGCGATGCACTTCTGGTTTGGTCATGCAGACAGAGGCTGTTACAGTCAACTAGCCTTTTTTATTGACATTATTAGATATAGGATCAGTCCCTTAGGGCTCCATCCTACCATTCTTAGCTGAGTAGGTAGTTCTTACCTACCTAAGCAGTCTCATTGATTTCCATGAGTCAGTATTGTAGGTAAAAACTACGAGTCTGGTCCTGCAGTTTTCACTGAAGGTAAATGCTTTATTTTAACAAGTGTTAGAGTGATGTAGTAGCTGCCACGGTCCAGGAATGCCTGAAGAAGATGGCCTTGCATTCAAAAGCTTGTCTAACTTTATGCCAACTATGCAGATGGTCCAATAAAAGATATCGACTGAAAAAATCCTTGCCTTAGCAAAACCCTGAACAGTAGGTGTTTGGATTCTGGCTGCATTTTCCTCACTTTTGATTCAGTGTTTTCCATTTTCATACTAGAACCTGGAAACCTTATCCTCTCCAGTAACTTGGGAATTTTAGAACAATCCTGCCCCAAAGCAAGAGAAAGGATATAAAGGAAGCAAATGACTGCAGCAAGAGATATTGAACTACACAGTAGCATATGAGGAATGAATGAACTACATTGAAGGGAGGAAAGACACAAATAAGCAGCTGAGGAGGACAAGTCAGTATGAAGAGGAAATGTTCAGACTGTACAAAATCCCTTTTCTATTACTAAATCAGATACAGGTGGAGGAATGTTTCCTCTGTCAGCTCTGCTTGATGTTTACTTCCTAGATGATGATTAAATGAAAATAGTTGTGCTACTACAGGGTCTTGCTTCATTTATTAAAATGCCAACACAAAGATTTATTAAATCAATTAATTGACCACTTGTTGCTTTTTAAAAAAATAGTAAATTGCATGTCATATTTAATGTTTCTTGAATGAGTTAACCAAACCGTGTGTGGTTACAAAACTATCTGATTGATTTGTAATGTTTAAGCATTTACTGTAACAAGCGGGTGCTGAAGTAACAAAGTGCCACTCAAATTTAATTTACTATGGTAAGTCACCCAATTAATCTCTGAAGCTGTATAGGTAGGAGAACAGAGGTGGGCAATTATTTGGCTCGAAGGACCACTTAGGGAGTTTTGGTAAGCTGTCGCAGGCCAGGTCAGCGCCCCCTCCCTCCCAGCCTGAAACAGCTCATCAAAACTCCTTAAGCGGCTCTGTCCCACACCTGGCCGGGTGGATGGGACGGGGTTGCAGTGGGCAGGGCAGGGACTGGAATCTGGGAGTGGAATGGGCAGACGGGACTGGGGCTCAGATAAGGATTGTGGGGCCAGGGCATACCCCTGCGACGGACGCCCATTCTGCGGGCAGGGGCGTGTGGGGAGCAGATCACTTCTCTGCCCCACAGTCCTGCCCACAGAATCAGCACACATTGCAGGAGTATGCAGGGAGCAGATCGTGGCTCTGCCCTGGGCCCCAGCCCCATGCTGTCGTGGCCCCCCAATCCCAGTCCTGCCCCTGCCCACCCATCCCATTCCTGGATGCCTCTCCCTGCCTGCCTACTGCCCCATCCTATCCATCTGGCTGAGCTCACCCTGCCCATGTGGGTCCCAGCCTGGTCTCCATGCAAACCCTGCCCTTCTGCTCCATCCAGTGCCCCTGGCAGTGGGTGTTGGGTGGATGGGCCGGGGTGCCTGGGCATCAGGGCTGTATCTGGTGGCGGAGACTGACAGCAGCAGCTAGAAGGAGCTATCCCTGATGGGGCTACCAGGAAGTGAATCTGGCCACCATGCCACCCCAGCCCCACTGTGGGACAGGCTGCAGGCACCATGGCCCAGGCTGTCCCCAAAACATGGGCTAGGCAGGGCTGAGGGACCCTCCATGGGCCATGGAAAATCCTCTGGTGAGCCAGATCCAGTCCACAGTCCATATTTTGCCCGCTCCTGTAATAGAGAGTGAATGAGTGAATTTGTTTTTTAAACTGTTATTTCTTTAATGATATTTTTATAGGTAAATGTTCTTAGCAGGGAGTATTAATATGTAATGTTAACAGCTAGAATTATGTAAAACCTCAAAACCCTTCTTTAGGGTTAATTAGGGGCATCATTCAGCACAAGTACCGAGGAAGGCTTGAGCTCATAGCTCTGAAACTATTGCAAGTTATATTAACAGTTCTGCAATTAGTTTTTTCACAGTAGTTAACAGTGTACAGTATTCACTATTTCAGGTTGCATTCTACTTTGCTATCATTTTCAGGGAGACATGCCATTATACTTCTGGCCTTAATTTGCCTTGTGTTTCACATAAATGTTGATGTTAAGATTGGCAATGAAAAACTAGAAAGAGTAACAGGTTTTAAGTATTTGGGAGCCACCATCACAGAAGACTTAACATCTGAAAAGGAAGTCCAATCAGAACAGCCATTGCAAAAGCCAACTAACAAAGTTAAAGAAAGTCAGGCCAAGCAGTAATATTACCCTGCAAATAACATTACATCTGCTGCCTGCTGTGGTTGTATCTACGATGCTTTATGGCTGTGAAGCATGGACGCTTAATAAAAAGTTAAAGAACAGAATTGAAGCATTTGAAATGCACTGCTCTGGGAGATTGCTGCATATCTCGTGTACTGAGCACCAGACCAGTGAGTCTGTCAAGTAGCAAATCAGTCAAGAATTTGGAGGTTAGAAGTTGTGCAGTGGTAGAGGTTGTGCAATGAAGCAAACTGCAATGGTTTGGACACATCACGAGAAGCCTGGACACCCATGACAACACCATAATGCAGGGTGCTGTGGTGGGAAAGAGAAAAAGAGGCAGATCCAAGAAGAGCTGGGGAACCAGTAACAAGGACTGGACGGGGCTTCGACTGACAGAGTGCACAAAGCTAGCCAAACATAGGGCAGAGTGGAGGAGGGTTATTACAGCATATAAGATACCCCAACGGTTGCAGTGGCCTCAGGACTGACTTGACTGCATTTGTTCAGTCTATGACTAAAAAAATAAGTAAATAGAAAAACTACAGGTGCTCTAGGTACTTTGGCTGAAATTGCCAAACAGATTTAGAACCTTAGCCATGCTGTCTTAAGCTGTTCAGCACAGACAGATTGACTTCAGTACACTGTAGGCCTATGCATCTCCCACTGCAGTTTATGGGACCAATGTCTGAATACAGATTTAGATACCTCTCTTCAAGCTCCCTATTAGAAAATGTTGGCTTTAGGACTTCATCATTGAGAATTCCATTACATACCTGCATTTCCCTCATTTTATTGAAGAACATTTTTACTTAGCTATTGTTGTTTCTTGAACAGTATACTACAAATAAAATAAATGCACAGGCAATACAAGCTTGTGTTGATGTTTCATAACAGTTTCTATATAATTGTGTCATCGGTGATGTTTATAAAGTCAATATCTGGTACACATGAAAAAATCTCTCACTTTAACAAATTAACATTAAAGAGAAAAAAATCCCCTCTTTCACACTAAGTAATTAATGTGCTTTTTGGGTTCACATTTGCAGAAATTGATCCAAGCTACCATTTCTCTACTGCAGCTATTTTTAATTGGAATACAATGCTTCCTTAATTAGGAAGGGCACATAAATGATGTCATTTGGTTTGATTCAACAATGGATAATTTGTTATTAAATCCTTTAATAGTTAATGCTGAGGTTTCTGTCATTACTTGTTGCTCCTCTCAATCTTTATTATGATAGACCCTTTAAAAATGTCTAGAAAAAAATAAAGTCCTCATTAATCCTTTCAAGAAAAGACTGCTGGTACCAGATTAAGTCAAGCTTGCATCTGAAAACTATTCTTTTCTGTATGACACATAGTGTGGTCGGTAATCCACATCTTAATCTCCTTGTTGCACAGCTTGGTTTATAGTAATCGATACTCCTGTGACTGTTGCAAACTCCTATTGTGTTACCTTTAGAGTCGAGCTCTTCTTCCTGTTTTTTCCATTGGAATGTCTGATAAAGACAGCCTTGAAGTTGACCATAGTCTCTTGAGGAGCTGCTTTGAAGAGAAAATTTGATTTCCTTAAACTTGCATTTATGTTACTTTTAGATTTTCCCCTGAGCATTGTGTCAAACAGTATTTCACTTATTGGCCAACACAGGAATACAAATGTTACTTAAAAATACCTTTTCAAGCATTTATTGCAGTGCATAACTTCCTCAGGAGCTGTAGCTAAGCTGTATGACACTGCTTTATAACCTTAATACTGTATAACCAAGACAAAAAATAGCTTTAATCAGTGGAATTCTTCTTAACCAATACGTATTCGTCAGTATAAAATATAAACACCATGCATTTTAGACTAGAGAGAAAGACATTCTCAACACAAATGTCTCTATAAAAGATGAGAAGCAATACATTGTACAGCAGCTTCCATCTGAGGACCTCAGGATTTATAAACATTAAGGAACTTAGCTTCACAGCTCCTCGGTGCGGTAGGTAAATATTACTGCCCCATTTCACAGATGAGGAAGCCAGGCAAAGAGAGATTACGGTGCTAATTCTGCTTTCATGGGAATCAGAAATGCAATTTCTGTTGATTTCTGTGGTGGGAGGGTTAAATCATACATGACTTGTATAAATAGTCTGGGGCAAAGCTAAAAAGACAATTCTGGGCCCTTTCACCCCAGCTCTAGCTTTAAACACAAGGCAATCCATTTTCCTATTAAAAAGGCAAATTCAGTGCTTCCTATGGTTATCATTTCTGGCAAATACAAAGCTTTATAAACTTTAACGTGAGAGACAGAACACACAGTTACTTGTAAAATCCGACATTTAGAAAATAATTTCACAAAGGCTTTCACAACTCCCTAAATGATATGCTCATAAAATGGACATGATTCTGACTGCACAGCAATTAAAATGTGTTGCTTTCGGATGAATTGCTCTATATTTAAGCCAATATGTAGTCAAAATTTGAACCAAGTTTGTAGTGCACAATCCACCCACAAAAGAACCCATAAGGTCCTGGAGAAAGAAGCTCTATAATCCTGTTTTATTCAAGTTAACATTTAAAATATAGTTCAGATTTCACCGAAGAAATTGCTACTTCCACCATACTCTGACATTATCCTTATCCACAGCCTCAGGTTCGTGATGTACTGCACATTCCCAAAGAGGAATGCTGAGAAGGAGCAGAAAAAGCAGCAGGTTGTGTTCTAGTCAAGTTTTGCCTGAATTTTAATTTCCATGCCAGATTAACCAAACTAAGATGCTATTAGTGGCACTTTTGTACCCTCATCTATACCTAGCATTCTTCCTTCCCCCACTTACAAAAAAGTACTCAGAAGCAATCTTCCATAATTGTCCAAAGCATGCACCATAGTTTGTGGATCATTTCTCTGATATCTTGAGCCATAACTGTAGAACATATCTTACTCAGATTTTGAAAGTCCTTTGATACCCCTGTGTAAGATTGAGAGACTCCTATGATACATCTTAATAAGAATAGAATAATTTGAATCTGCTCCAAAATGACTACATTTACAAATTGCCCTGAGCAATCATGTTCCTAATCTAGTTGGAAAGTATTTAATTTTAAGTGCATGCTTATATCCTGCTAAAAATAACAGGACTAAAATGCATGGCTAAAGTGCTTTGCTAAATAGGATTGGGATTATTCCAGTACCTAAAGTTAAGCACATATTTAAGAGCTCTGTTAAATTGGGGCCCTTAAGATATAATACTCTCAACATCGCAAGCTGCTAACCCATGGAAAAAAGCTACACTAAGCCTCAGCATTTTGAGCTTATAAAGGTTTTTATAAAAACTCACCATCTTGATTTGTGTTCAAGTACTTTAAAGTTCACATATTTCTTATTTGAACTTTGCTAGGTGCAGTAATTTTATTTCACACTCAGGCTGAATTGGTTCTGCTTATTCAGATCTCATTAATTATAAGAAACTGGACTCAAGCTCACATTTCCTATTCACCCATCTTACCCTTAGGCTAGTCAATTTATCTGACATTTAATGAGCAGTTTTAGATTTTGCAAGTTATCAGAAGTGGGCCATGAGTGTTTTAGCTTGTGAATCCTGAATAAATAGGTTGTTCTAATACTTGTTTTTGTATAGAAGGGACATCATCTTCTCAAATAACTATTCTTGTGTATATTAATATACCAGGTAAATGCATAGTTTGCTTTTTGTTCCTTTCTGAAGATCATGGCTATCAACTTAAAAACCCTCAGCTGTCTGAAAGCTTTAAAAAGGGGAGGTATTTTGAATACCTTGCCTACCCAAATACTCCCTGGTTGCATTAATATACCTATCATCTTAAATGCCTTATTTTCAAAAAAATACCCTGAGTACTTCTGCTAATGATATAGTACACCACTATCAACACCAATTACTGGATGTGTCAGTCTTACCACAGGTTAAATAAAGTGTCTTTGCATGCAGTAGCCAAAGTTCTTGGCTAATGGTGTATTAGCCATTTGAGAACTATCTATAGATGAATATGGGCATTGCAGAAGCTAATGAACAGACTGTACAAAATCAGTGACCAGCCATATTAAGGACCCTTCTGACTGGTTATTACTAAGGACCATTTGATTTCTATAGGATTCTGATCTCTTATAATGAAATGCAAGCAAGTCACTTCCACATATTATGCACTGACAATGTGTATACACTTACTGAGTTGTTACGGATGTAAGTTAGCCTTCTCAGGCCCAATCCTTCAAATAATTACTTCCAGGAGTAATACTTCCATGAGTAGACCCAGTCTATGAGGCATCAGGGTTCAAGTGCAGGTCTGGTATAAAGGTGTCATGAGAACATAGGTGCAGCACAGAATTTCAGCATATATAGGGAGATGTTTGCAGGACTGGCCCCTTAGTTTATATGCCAGTATCAGGTCCTACTCACCAGTGTGCTGGTATGTGACAGTTGAACAGTTAAAGCTGCCTTGCAACAGCTCCAAAGGTATGAGTTCAAGCTTCATTGCAGACCAAGGCTCCCCCTGCCACGGGTCAACTCAGCTGTAAATGGGTACTGGTTTATTTTGACTGAAGAGTCAAAGGCACCCAGATGTGATGCCAGTCAGATCTCTCCCTTGTGTGTTGTTGACTTTAAAAACTGCTGTACTTAATGATGTTAGTCCAATGGGTGGTTTCGCTCTGGCAAGGTTTTTGACGCAACTTACCATTGTCATGTGTTTAGGTTCTGGTAACAAGACGCAAGGCTCTATTTCTACCTTTTTAGTGACCTCCTTGGGCAGTCTACTTTGAATGAATGACTGCTCTGGACTTTCATACAGCACAAATAGCCAAGATGAAAAAAAAAATTAACACACATTAGGGGAAAACACCATACACTTAAATGTTTGTATATTTTAAATAAAATAAACCTGCTTATTCTAGATAAAAATACAATATCAAATTACAAGAGATACATAGCAGGAATGATGTGACATTTGAAAAATAAATGTGACAAATTCTACAGTAGTTTCTAGGGTGGTAACTCCTAAAGCAGTCAATAGGAGTTTCGCTCATGTATCCAAGAACAAACTAGACTGGAGTTTTATATGGCAATATAATATGGGGTTTCGGAGTGGCTGAACAGACATTTGTAAATCCCTCCTATGATTACAGTTACGGATGTCAATTGTTTGGCAATACACAAGGGCCAGAATCAGGACTGGGTGATGTTCTGTACAATAACCAAGTAAAAGCCATTTCCTCCACATTCATTAAGAGTTATAGGGCACCATGTTATTTGTAATATAAAAAGGTGATTTCTGACAGATGTGCAGTGAAGCTCCTGATAAGTATCATCTTTGTGTCACTGTAATTGCTATCTAATGGGTTTGTACCACAGCTCCCTATTACTTTAGAACCAAATGTCCTTCACTTAAACAGACTGGCTATAGTAAAGTCCATCTTTACTTTTTGGGTTATTGCAATTATGAATAAAAACTGGGCTTGGAAGTTCAGAAATCATGAAATAATTTGTAGGTAACTATAGACTTCCCTGTAAAAAACGAACACTTTAAAAACTAAATTAGAGGTCGTTAATTTCTAAGTCAGAATATAGATAAGCAATACAGTATTAAACACAGAATGGGCTGACTAGTTACTGAAAGCACTGTTCCTTTACAATTTTTGATAACTACTCCTAGAATGAAAGGCCTGCTAAGACTACTCACTTTCCACCTACTCTTCAGGTGCATCCACCCCAGAGACAAAAGCCAGATCCTGGGGTTCAGCCAAATTACAACCAAGGAAAGACAAGGGAATGTCAGCAAAGATGTATTTTATTGGTCTGGGGGCCCCTATACAGGGGCATAAATTGGAGCAGGAGTGCATCCCAAAGACATAGAGCCAACAACTGGTTTATAATGTAATACCATAATACCAGTAGTATATGAAAAGGGATGTGCACGCACCCACATGTATATACACACATGCACCCTCTATACGGGTATGTTTGCAGTTTTAGAAGTAGTTACTGACTGTTTCTGCCAGTCAGTTGAGCCATTAACTGACTGAAAATCTTTTTCAAGTATAGACATGCACAGAATTTTTCCCAGTAGATTTGACTACTGGAATAGTTTGATGGAATAGTGATAATCTATTTTGACTTAACAAATGTTAGACAAGAGTACAGTTCACATCAGAGTGATTTTCTAATGACTTGTAACTCAAAAAACCCCCCCATTAGACAATTTCTCCCCCTTTTGACTTCGTAGAAAAATTCTGTTTTGCCTTCAGGGTATGTATGACAATTTTCAACTCAAACTAATTTTCCAAGCTCATATTAGTTGATGCCTATATAAGTCTTTGTAATGGAGGCTGAGACACTTTGGAATAGAGAGAGAGGAGAGAGTAAATGCAGAAACAAAATTACCTTTTAAGGAGCATAAATATACTGTATCCTTATATTTAAATGGTTGTGTTGTAAGAATTACATTTTCTTTAACCTATCTTTGATAGGAAGACCTACAGCAGCAAGATGTAAGTTTTGTGAATGGGTCCACCCTGAATGCAAGTGAAATTACTTCGGTCTTGTCAACCCACCATATCCTTCATCTCTTCCATGCTCTTCCTTTCTTCCTACATTTCCTTTATCTCCACTTGCAGTTTTAAAGAAGTGAATGGCAAAGAGTCATCTCCAGTTCATCTGAAGATAAAATACATTAAGCTGTTGTATTCACATTTAATTAATGTTTTCCAATTCTCATTTCCTATTTTCCTAGTGAAAATCCTACCTAAAGTGCTATTTGGCAAATAAAATAGCTCAGGTGGAGCAATATCTGATCCAAATGCTTTGCAAGTGATGACTGGATAAGATAACTATAAGGAGTTGAGAATTTTTATTATTTGTGGACAGCCCTTTATTGCCAATTCAGAAACTGCAAGCATGTTCTTGCCTAGTAGGGATGATGGTGTAGTGCTTTTCTTTTTAAAGTATCCACTAGCATTTATAAAATGACACTTGTTTTTATTAATCCAGACCATAGCCGGTTGTTCAAAAAGTTTAATTTAAGATCTGTACTCCTAGTGCTTCTGTAACAAAAGAAACAATAATATTATGTACTGCTGTAACTCACTGGAGCATTTCAAAGGACTTTGTTAGCATTATTTCGAAAAACCCTTTTGGAGATAGGGAATTACTGCAATTTCCATGTTACAAATAAGAAAACCATGGCACAGCTCTCATTTGTTTTATCAAAGAGCACAGCTGCCAGCTGCAGAGCTGGGTAGAGACTATACCCTGTGCTTCAAGAGTTTTGCCACTTCCTAGATCTGCCTTCTTGTACATCCTATACAAAGTCCTGAAAATGTCAGCACTTGTCTCTGCATGCTCCCACATGCAAACTTCATTATGTCATCCATGCAACAAAGGAAGAAAGTAGTTAGTAGGTTCTGTGTTCTCTTCTTCTATTGCTACCACAACCTGACATGGGATAATAGAGAAATGAAGGGGTGAGGTGTCTCAAGGTTCATTCCCTGGCCAAGGAGAATTAAATGTCAGGGTGTTGGGTAAAGGACTACATCTGATTGGACTGAACAATCAGCATAATGACAAGGAAGCAGGAAAGGAATAATCCCAGCTAGCCTCAGTCTGTGATCTTGATGTCCCGCACGTAAGAAGAGTTTGGTTTGAATTAAGTGTAGCAAGCTGTGTCATAAACTGTGCTTGTATTGGCTACTCTTATCGATCGCTATATCTGGTTATTTATAGTACACTCCTCATTGTAATACCGAAATACAAGACACAGACAGCAATGAACTAAAAAATAAAATATGCCAGGGGACAGTGAGATAGGATTTTAGAATAAAAGTGTGAGCATTTTGTTGGAAAAAACTACATAAATGTGAGTTTGATGGAAACCTTTTTTACTTTAATCCTAGTTAATATAGATTTATCATTTACATCACTTCTAAATTTGATGTTTTAAAAACCCCCAAAAAACAAGGTTGTGTTTACAGGGCTCACTGACATGGCTGTCCATAGATACTTTCCCTTTCTTTACATTTTTTTTTTACTAAAATATATGGTACAGTGATTGGTGCATTAGTATGGGACATAAAGAAATGTACTTTGAACATATCCATAATATTCCCAGAATCCTCTTTCAATCTAGCAATTTTAATTTTTTTAAGGGAGAGCTGATGAAAGCTCTATTAAGAATGGCCTGACTCTACAAAGAGCTTTTTCCTTAAACTTTTTCAGTGGTCTTAGCTTTTTATATTCTTTATATGTCATATTAGATTTTAATCTTTGCTACAGAGATTTTTCACAGCATTAATTTATGGCTTTACCTCCATAAAATAGCATCAAATAGCATTGCTTCTTGTCTACATGTAATTGAAGTTCATTCACTAAGCAAGAAAAACTTGCCGTTTAAAACTTAGTTAAACACTGTATTAATTAATTGGGATTTAGTTTGATACCGCTTATATAATGCAATTTTAAAAGTTTGCTTGAGGCCTTATCACGGCCAGTGCATTGCCATCCACCCTTGCTCCTTCAAAGCTCATACATATAGGATAGAGTTTTGGTTAGTGCAATTCATCTATACTTCATGAACTTTATTATCCTGTTTTTTCTAATGTCTGATGCCTGGGAATTGATCCTGGATTGAACCAGGTTGTGTGTCAGTTCTTACAGAGTTGCCCGCTTTATTTCTAGTCATTGTTTCCACCTACTACTGTAATAACTTCAACTTTCTACCTACTCTTTTCCAAAGAAAAGTTCATTTTGTTAGTTAAGTAAATGGTAAAATTCCCATTGAACTCAATGGGAACTGGGATATAAAAATCTTAATGTAACGGACGAAGCACCACTAAAACAAATAAGCCAGATCTTGATATCACTTGTAATTGTGAGAGTCTTGAACACTATGACTGACTTTCCAGACTGACCATAGGGTCACCCAGAGCTCGAAGGGGTTGACCACTCTTGTATTATCAAAAACGAAGGTAATAGTGTCCAAGGGAGTTTGTACACAACACGGGGGTTTTATTTTCCCTAAACTGAAGTGGTGGTTTTTTAAAAACACCGCTTCAATTCAGGGCGAAGTAAACCCCCATGTCATGTACACCTGTGTTGAAGCTTGATCCTTACCTGCCCCTCCAGCAGCAGGGAGAGGAGAATGAGCTGCTGGGGGGCAGAGCAGTCCCTGAGCTGCAGGGGGGCCGGGGCTGGTGCTTCCCTTCATAGCAGCGGCAGCCCCCCGCCCAGGCAGCACCTGCCCACAGGCACCCAGCTCAGTCAGTCCCGGGGAGCACTGCAGCCACGGAAGAGGCATCAGGCCCCTGTGGAGCTCAGACAGGCAGGCAGGCTCTGGGGATGGAGGGAAGAAGATCAGCCTGACCACTTCTTTTTTTTTTCCTTCTGTGGAGCCTGCCTTCCTGGGCTGCTTCTGGGCTGTCTGCAGGGGCTGCCTGCACAGGGGCTGCACAGGACCCAGTGCTTCCCTCCACGGCTGTAGGGTAGGAAACAAACTCCTCAGAGGTGTTTTACTTTGGAGCACCCCAAAGTCATTTGCTGCCTCCTAAAGTCATTTAAGGCACATTATGCCACCAAATGTGCTACAGTGCCTGGAATTAGCGCACAATACGCCACTGACTGTGCAAACAGCAATGGCATTAAAGCGGTGAAAAAGGCATTTAACTCACTTTAAACCTGCTTTAAAGTGTCGTCTACAAATGCCCCAAGTCTGAAATTTCTTTGCATGGAAAGTCCCTCAAGAGCTATTCACTGTTTGCCCTGTACTGGAGATGTAAAATATCAGATGCTTCCATTCTTTGCCATTCCTGAAGCTCAAGTACTGAAACATTGAACTTGACTGGAGATGAATCTTTGCTACCAAGTCAGACACAGCATTTGTTTTCACCATACCATAAGTTTACATGTAGTTAATGGAACACCATAATCTAGATCCTTTGCCACTCTGAACAGAGGCAAGTATCCTGGTCATAGTGCAGTGGTGCCTGTTTAGAGCCTGTGAGTCTGGATCACATCCCTTTTTTGGCACACAAAGCCATAGCATGGAAGATACTGCAAATTGTCACATTCAGCAGACTTCTCTGGTTGTAGCAGAAGTGAAATGTACAATTCCACAGCTCCGTTCAGTTAGTTTTTATTTAGACTTTACTCATTGTACCATTAAACTTTTTCTCTTTGGTTGAGCAACACATTCCTGCCAGATATTTGGAATAAACAGGGAATTACTGAAAGCTATACATGATGGTGCGAGGTCATTTCAGATGAAGGGATCAGTCAGAATTTCATAAAGTATTTATTTAACTGCCAAAAGCATTCCCAACCTCCCTTTCATGTATGTTAGAATTGATGCTAAGTTTCCGAGACAAGGCTGCGATTGTGGCTGTCACCAAACAATGACATATTTCTTTTCTTCTCTTAAATTCTCTGTATCATTCTATATAAGAGGGCAATTTGTCTGTCATGCAGCTAAAACAGGGCCCACTCACTGCCCTCATTAAACTGACAGCACAGTTATTAGCAGTAAACGAAGCCAACAGGCAATGAATTTAGCCACTGTTTTATGGCGAGCGCCAGTGAGATTTTTTCAGTAATTAATTTGATAAATATATTAATTATGAATTGAGTTGACAGTACAATCAGATTGTCAGCCTTCCAGACAGGCTCTTGTGATAAGTAGCTTTGTGATGAAGTGGTCGGATTTCAGTACCTGTCATCCTCCAGTGTCAGTTTCTTATCACTGTCCTGGCCATTCACTCTGTAATTTCCTGTGTGTTGTAATTAAATGGTGGCTTTCTGATTGGAAGCGACTCCTCAAACTTAATCTCTCATTCTCTCAGAATATATTGTAAAAAAAGCCCTTTGTTTCTGTGGCTTTTAATGTTAAAAAGGGAGCTTTTTATGCTCATATTTGGTTATTATGTCAGGGTGCGTATGGAAATGGCTATCCTCCCTTCAACCTTGTCATGGAGTTGGCGGATGCAGCTGAGCTATGTCTTTTCTCCAGTAAAGTGGTGCAGTGAAATGTGCAGTGAAACAGAATGAAAGAAATCCACTGCCTAATATAAAGTCTAACCTCCTTTTGTGTTCTGAGGAGCAGGCACAGGCCTGGTGCAATATCCATTACTGAGAGAAGGGTCATTGGGCTACCTCTTGCCAGTTTTTTTTAATATGAAATTAATTAGGAACAGAGCCTTAGGTCATTTGGCTCTGGAGATGCATGTCAAGATAAGATATTTCAGAAACACTTCTTTAATAATTTAATACTGTGGTTAGGATTTGGATGCAACATAAAGAATTATTTGTAATTGCAAATTGAAACAGGACAGAAAGAAACTCAACAGAGGGGAGGTGGGGAGGTGTAGGAAACCAAGGCACTGTTACTCTTTAAGTTTAAATAAAAACTTTCTTAGGAAAAAATGTGCATGGAATGGTTCAGATGAAATATCCCATGTTAGATAGCTTGGTTTAGGAGTAGAAGGACAGTCTGGGGTTTAAGATACAGCACTTGTTAGCAGAGGATTTGGGCTCTATTCAGAGGGGCTATCAATTTGCTTTCTGACCATGGGGCAAGGCACCTACATTCCACTCCAGCAAATTGGCAAGTACATGCTTATGTTTTAGAGTATAGGAAAATCCTGCCTGTGGGCAGGATTGGCCTGCAGAGCCATGCCATCTGGAGTGTGGGGCTCCTATAGTGGCTGGGAATTTGGGGGCATGCCCTGACATTGAATTCCAGGGTACAGAACATCTTGGAGATATGCTTTGGTAGCAGGAAGACTTCTACTGGGTCCAGGCCAAGAAGCCCCATGGTACAGATCTAGTCTGAGGGGAACAAGCAAGTGTGGCACTGCCGTAGAGTGCTGGGCCAATGTATGTCCTTAAATTTAGCATTTCTTATGTGCTGTGCTGGATTAGAAACGTAACCTCTTTGTGCCTCAGCTTCTTCATCTGTAAACTGGGAGCAATGTTATTTGCCACACAGAAATGTGCTCAGGCTAAATTAATTAATGTCTACACAGGAACTTAAGGTCTTTGGCTAGATGGTGCTTTAGTTGTCACTATCACATAATTTATTTTTTTTAATACAATACAAAAGTCAGAAAAACATGTATATCAGCTGTACTTGTAAAACTGAACTAGGTCACAAACAATAAGCAATAAAAGGAAAAAAGGAAAAAAAAAAGGAGGAGGGAAGAGGCAGCAATAGAAAAAGAAAAGAGCAGCATGTAATAAGCAACATTTTAGCTACCAAAATATTCCAGGAATGCCTTCCAAATTGCACCGAACTCTTTAAAGTAGTTAAGCCTGCTAAACATGGTTCTCTTCACAGATGATAGTGATGTCATCATTGTATCAGATTTTGACCATTGGAGATGCCCTTTTTTTATATATCTGGAATATATCAGGTCCATACTGATTTTCTGATACTTGATGCAACTGTTTTTGGAAGGTTACATTCATCACATTATTCAGGAAAGGATTTTCTATGATTTCTTATGAGAAGCTGTTCTACATGCACAATACCTTTATTCTTCCATTTTTTTCCATTCTTCAAAAAGGGATTGCCCCAAATAGAGGACTTTTAGTCCTAAATATGCTGCACCTGTTTTTGTTCCCAGAGAGCTTGCCAGCGTTCAGTAGTATTGCATCAGCTTGTGAACAGTGCCTGAATTATGCAGTGCCTGAATTATGGTACTGCACAGGGATATCCAAGCACACTTCTCTCCAAGGCAGAGCAAGAGGATTTTATACTACTACCCATTAGAGGAACTGCACCTCACTGGCCACATCTACGTGAGACACTGACTGAGTAGTTGTTACTGTGCAGTCATTTAATACTTTCATACCCAAGTACTAAATGATTGCTTTGCCCTTATCTGGCAGTCTTGTTAAGCTCCATCCAGAGGCTTCTGCCATTTGAGCAACAATTCAGTAATGTGGAGAAAAGTAGTGAAGAATATGGAGCATCCTTTGCCTTGTAGCCTGCCTGGGTTTCAGTCCACGCACATCCTCTGGTTCTGCATATGCAGTGGCACTCTCCAGAGGTGCATTTTGGCTTTTGATTTCAAGATAGCTTGAGCACTGTTCCTTTAATAGGATTAACCAATCTTTTATTTGAGCTTGACTCAAGGACTTTAGGCTGTGTCATAAAACAAAATGTAAGTCAGATTTACATTCTGGCAATCAAACAGAAGACCAAAAAGGCCATCCACAGCTGAAACACTGGTCTTCTCTATGACTGCCAGGATTTGCATTATATAATACAGCCTGAAGCACTGTAATGAAGCATTAAGAACAGTCTTTTGAACTTCTCAACAGGGACAGTCTTTATGGATTATTTAAACATAAAAATATACTGCTCGCTGGAAAAGAACTATTTCATCCTTGAGGGACTCGTACTAACTATTGTATTGTAGAAAGATCCGTAATTGAGCATGCTAATACTAATATACTACTATTTTAGATGGAATGTATCAGATGATGAGCCCATATGCAAATTATACCTTTAAATATTTTAAAATAGCCACTTTAAAGATTATTTAACGTCATTCCAATGATCTGTAGGCCAATTCACATTTTAGAAAGCACCTTCTGCACAGATTGTTTGTAAGCAGTAACTACTATTTTTCTTAAGTTCTTGTAATTAAAAAAATAAAAAACAAAGCAGACGGCTTTTCTTTATCATGAAATTTAAAAAGCAGTTAAGTGTTGTACTACCACTTTTTTTATCTAAAACATTATCAAAACCGTTATAACATTTCCTTGTTATTTCATTTACAAACCAAGCAAGTTTTTATAAAATATTGTATTTGAAATGTTTTAAACATAGTATGGTTCCATTTTAAACCCTGCAAAATGAAACAAAAATATAAAAACTTCATATGTTAGTATACTAATTAAAAAAAATCTGCAGCACTACTAATTTTCAAACCATTTTAGGACATCATCCTAAACTTGTTGAAGTCAATGAAAAACTTACCTTTGACATTGATAGGCTTTAGATCAAGCTCTAAAGTATACAGTTAATATTATGAGAGTCTTTGTAACTGCTGCAAATATCATTTGGTTTGCAATTAATTCTCTTGTTTTTGGTAAGTGCACCAATATTGTAATTATTAATGGTTTTAAGGATCGCTACAATCTTGGGCAGGGGTCCTCAAACTATTTACATAAAATATCTGTGATCCAGAGCTTGCCTGTATAGGAAAATGTCATTTATATGCTGGTATAAAATTAAACTGTCAATTGTATTTGACAATTGAAAATTCTTATGTGAAGATTTATTTCTGGCTTCCTTCACTTAATTCTAAACCTTTTCACAGCTATAATAAGTCGTTCTTATACTGGAATAAAAATTCCCAAACTGGGACTTATACTAGTGTATAGCTTTTTAAACACACACCTTTGTTTATAGAAGTATAAGACCTTCTCTATGCATGAAGGAAAGGTTCAATTGTTCACTGTGAGTAGAGATGGACAAAAGAACTTTTCCATTGCTTGTGGATGATACCGGTGGTCCACCCATTGTCACTAATTCCATAGAGGTCTCCATTTGTACCAGCTTATGATATGGCCCAAAGATTTTTCCAGTTGTGAATCCAAATCATAGAATTATAGAGAAGTAGGGTGGAGGTCAGGATAGGGCTTGCTGTTTGGTCACCTGGTCCAACCCCTGCTTGACGCAGGGTCACCTTTATCTAAACCATCCTATACAAATCCATTGTCTAATCTATCAGCAAAACTACAGTCAACTTTGACATAATTACAAGACATAACATGCTAATTTGCCACAGGTAGAGCAGGACTATGGCAGTCAACATCCCACTGCCACAAAGGTTGTTAAAATACATTCAAGAGATCAAAGGAAGAGAGTGACATCCCCTGCAATCCTTTTGCCATATTGAGCACCCATATAATCTCTGTATAGAAAGTGAAAACAGTCCCTTATTTTTCTAAGTGACAAGAAAAGAGATAGAAGTGACAGGATGCAAATAAGTGGAGTAAAGAGAAAAGCATACCTCTATACAAGGTAATAAGCATCAAAACAGGAGTGGTCCCTATATATTTTCAAATTTTCCCTATAACTGGAAGTTCTGAAACAAATTTTCCCAAATTAACCTATGTGTTAAGAGTTGAAGTCAGGTCTTGATTTGGACCTGGTCTATTGTTCAGTTTTCTATTGTTTCTTGTATGTTAAATGACACAATGAAGTAAAGTAGAAAGGTATATAATGTACTAACAGAAAGCTTCTGATTTACATATGTCTGCTCATGTATGTATAGGACATTGAATACTTAGCTTTGCAGCCTAACAGTTTTTATTATAGTGTCACTGGTAGGTTTTATAGGGCTTGAGACCTCCCTTGCCTAGTGGCCTATACCCTTGCGACGTCAGGGTGAGATCTTAAGAATAGCATTACCTGTGTGACTGGTTGGTTGTTCCCTCTCTCCTGCCATGTCTTTATGTTCTTCCTGGGAGACAGTCTCTGCAGGCATCCTGTGAGATCTCACTCATTTGGTTTCTTTGTGGGGCTCCAACCTCCCCTGACCACATCCAGGGCCAGAACTGGCGTCGTTGTCTCGGAGCTTGCTTTGCTTGGGTAATAGGTTCCCACCCATGCTGCCTGTTGTTGGTGTGAGCTGCACCCCAGCCGTCAGCTTGTCCTCAGCTGTTCTTCGGCCTGGGCTAACATCCCCGCAACTAACCTTGTCACTGCTTCACCTGCATTGCACTCCCTGCCATGTGGGAAGGGGAGAGTGAGTGGGGAAAAATCCCGTCAACAGTCTCCTGCCCCTTCACGTATAGGTCTTTGTTTGTAATGTTAAAGTAATCTTTTCACAGTCTGTGTGATTGAAACAATTTTGCTGTTTGGACCATGAATTACACAGGTGAAAATTCAGAATTATTCCATTGACAAAGGTCCTGTACTCAATTCCGACATCACTTATTTATAGCATGTTGTTTTTCCTTGCACACGGGTTATGCGAGCACAGCATTTGTATTCTGCTTATAAGTGAAAAAGGTTCATATACCTTAGAACAAACCTGCTGCTGATTACAAGCAAATACATCTTGTGACTCCAGAAAAGTTCCAATCAACGCTGATTATATGTCACTTACAAATCACTAGAGCAGAAATATTGCTAATTTCCTTTTGCCATTTCTGATAATGGCAAGTCTTTAGCAATGCCAATGAGAGCAAGAACAGATCATAACATGTTTTCTTTCATACCAGAACTTGCTAGTACAGCACAACAATGATACAATCCTCTTCGAACTTTCATTTCTAATGATCCAGTAAGGAAAAAGCTTTGTGTTTGAGTGAATCTTCAATCCCAGTTTGAAATTGTCGCTGCCACTGTAAGAGCCAGGAGGAAACTATGGAGCTTTTGTGCCTCTGTCAGACATCACTGCTTAATACAGAATAAGGAATGATAAATATGCAGAATGCTTTGATGTGAATATCAGCTTGAAATCCTACAGTACAGAGGTAGAAAGCATTTGACACTAGCATTTTAATCTCACATTAAGGATTAAACAGATGCTTGAAAATAAATGGAACCTGTTAAAACAATAAAGACCATTGGGTACAAAATAGTCTCTATTTATTTAATTTGTTAAGCACCTATCCAAAGCTAAAAATATATGATTTAGACTGGCAACATAAATACACAACATTTTTCTATTACATTGCCTCTGCAAAACCAGTAACATATAGCCACAACAGTAACAAACCCCACACTATTAGCTGTCCATTTGAACTATCACAGCCTTTAACCTTCCTCCACACATACCCAAGACACATTTTATGAAGTGTTTGGAGTCTCCTCAAAGTCAGGTCTATTAGGTTGCATATATTGAGTTACATGACTGAACCCTGAAAAGAAAGATGGCCTTGTGATTAGGACAGTAAAGGAGCTACAGATTTGGGCTTGTCTCCTAGATCTGGCAGACTTCCTGAGTACAGTGGGCAAGTAACTTAGTCTCTATTTGAATCTGGCACCAAGTCTGAAGTGACAAACCTAAAAACCATCTCTAGCTGTTGCTTTACCCCAAAGGTACCTAAACTCAGAAGACAACTCAGTTTACAATGTTCTCCAGGTTCCTAAAGGTCTGTTTCCGTGAACATATAGAAACACCTCCCAGCCTTAACACAGATGAGCAGTAGGGCTGTGCGAAGCTTTGGGTGGTGATTTGATCTGGAGGAGATTTGGCCTGATTCAGGGGCCTACAGTGGCCTTGGGGCTTCGGGGGGCTTGTGCAGAGCCCCCCACATAGCGTGGGGCAATGGGGGGCAGTGGGGTTCACACCCTGCCGGCAGGAGTGGTGAGTCTGGGGGGTTTTCAGGGTTTTTTTCTTAAAGGGCCAGAGCTGGCCTGGGTGGGGCAGCCATGGCGGGGCTAGGGGAGTAAGGGGAGGGTCAGGAGTCTCATATAGAGCACCCCACACAGCGTGGGGCAGTGGGGGGCAGCAGGGATCACCCCCCCCACCGCCTGGCAGCACCCGGTGAACTGGGGCTTTTTTTTTAACAAGTGCCGGGAGCTGAGGCAGCAGGGCAGCCATCGCCAGGCTGGTAGAGCGCACTGGGGATGGGTATGGCCTGGCCGATTTGGAGATTCGGCACCAGCCAAATCTCTGAATCAGATTTGGTTGAATCGAATTGGGACAGTGATTCAAATCACCAAATTGAATCACTGTCCCCCAAATCAGCCGAATCCAAATCCAAAGCGAATACTAGCTGCTTTGCCCAGGCCTACTGAACAGCTCAGTGCCTCGCTCTCAACTACAGCTGGAATCCACAAACATTTCCCCCCAAATACACCAACAGGTCCCATCATGTAGGTGGCCTCTGAAAATGGCTACCCTGATCAAACTCTGCCTAAAATGCAGTGATGTTGGCCACTTGCCTTTAAAATGTTGGAGGAATTGGTACTACCACTCCCCCCCTGCCCCTGATCCACACATGTACATACCTTTGTGCAATTGCTCATATGTTTAGCATACCTAAATAGGATGTGGGAGACAGCTTAAAGACCCTCATCAATCTGAGAGGTTCAGATTCACATTTTCCATCTCTCAGATGCGTGTTCTTAACCAGCTTCCTGGTATTTCGGAGATTGGGATATTTTCTAACCTTACTAATAAACCACTCAACAGTGCATAATGCAATTAAAAATTAGTTGGGCCAGAGTGGAGAGAACAAGTGAGAGAGCATGTCTCTTTAGGTTGATGGTTATGGCGTGCATGTAGGAGAGGAGACAACCTGTATTTTAGTCCGTGCTCAATGGCATTTCATGTAAAAAATTTTCCTGTAACATGGGATATGTGGGTTTGAATGCTTTCAAGGAGAATAAGGGTTTAATCATGGTCCTCCCATAGCTAAAAAATAACCACTGAGCTATTGTACAAGGACCAAAGGAAGCAACCGCAATCTCTTCTTCCTTCTTCTTCCAGTCATGTCTTAGGAAACCCCCCCCCCCAAACCCCCCAGTTACTCCTGCCCCATTATTGAATGGCAGGTGCCAAATTTCAAGAGAGGGTTCAAGGCTGTGAAACCTGAGTGGAAGGAGCGACATCCCAGCGGCCCTGAGTGACATATCAGACCCCCAAGACACATCCTTGTTCTCAGTGTTTCCATTTTGGCCAGCTCTTGGTGGATCTGCACTCGATATGGAAGTTTTTGTGGATCTTATTCTGAGGTGCCTGTGTCTTGCTATACGCTATGACACAGCGCCAGAGAACAGCTCTTTGGCCGTGCCCAGGACAGTACTAAACTGGTTATTCTACTACTTCAATTCCAGGTTTTGGAGCACAATGATTGGGAAAGATTGGGCAAGCTGTGTTTTTTGCCTGTGCTCCTTCCTTGCCATGGAGGTGATACAGGCCAGTCATTCCTTCCCCATCTATAAAATGAGATAAAGATACTTCCAGTCTTCTTCCCCTTTTGTAAGGACTATTATTAACTCTTTATAGCAAGGGCTGTTTCTCACTGTGTTTTTAATAGCTAGGGATCCTGCCCTATGGACACTATTGAAAATATTACAACTAATAGTAAACATACGGTATTATAAGAAATTACATCTCTTAATATTGTTTGCATCACAATCATTATTCATAAGCCTGGGAGGACAAACTAACACTTTATTTTTCTTTTTCCCCCCTTAAATTTCAGGTTCTCTCATTACGGTAGAAATGGTATTTCTCTAGGCATGTTGGAGACACACATTAGATACTAGATACAGTTGTGTATATTTGTCAAATTGAAAAAAAGCAATGAATATTGGTCTCCTCTGTAGTGATACAGGTTAAAATGTAAAGATGCTCCCTAATTTGACGGTCCCTTTATTAAGGAGCAACCAGTTAGTTGAGAGAGAGAAAAAGAGAGAGAGAGAACGAGGGAGAGAGAGACAGAGAGAGACTAGGACTGCTGACAGGTGTGGGGAGAAAATGCTTTACTGGAAGAGGAAGCACATTACTTTGAACCCTCCTTCCCCCAAAGCTGATTCAATCAGCTTTAGATAAAAGCCCCAAAAAGCCCCACTGAAGTGCCCGATCTATAGAGATGTTGGGTGAGCCGGGTCAAACTAACGCAATGCCTCTTCTGGGCATGCATTGTGCTTGGTGTGGGGGCATACCAACCTGAAAGAAAAGTGCCATTTTTTCATGTCTGTAAGCAGTCTAGATCCCTGCAGATACCAGCAGGACCTACTGCTCCACAATAAGACTTGTTGGCTGTTCTCATTCATTGTATGCTGTACTTATTGAACCTGATGATCATTTCATCTCCATTTTGGGAATCATTATGAATTCTGCTAATGTATTAAGTCATTAGTATTTACCAAATAGTTTAGGGCAAATAAGTATTTGTCATTATGGCTAATTTGGAAATTGTTAACCACAACTGTGATCTCAGTTTGGTAAGGTACTAGAACTCCTTGTGCTACACATGGTTAGCCCCATTGACTTCCACATAGAGCAAACACTGTTCCTTGTTGTTAATAACTCCTGTCCCCTGACTGGTCCAAAAATATCCAGTGGCTTCTATCAGATCTGTATAGCTGTCAGTTCTTGTATTCTCCAGCAAAAGAAAAAAAAGGTGGGGGAATGATATTTTCTTGTTTTGTTGATAATTACTGAATGGGTTACTCATCATTATTGGCTTTTTATCAGTTAAGTCAGTTAAAATATTATATTTTAAGCAATGTCTAATGCTACAATATGGATGCCTTGTTCAAAGTAAAAAGAGGAGAAATGGCAGTGTGAGGCATGATCAAATTGTAGAAATAACTTTTCCTCTCTTCACTTACCCATTTACAAGCCAAAATTTTAAAACCAGTGTCAGTTTCTTGAAATAGATCTCTATTTCCTGATTTCAAACAAAAACTAAAGTTCTTATGTGTTCAGCTATATAAGCCTTCTTAATGGACTCTTTCCAACTTTTGAGTAATAGGTCAACAGTTTCTTTTTGGAACCTTCTGTCCTGACAACAAGCAAGTGATCAGGATAGTCTCCTCTGATTTTTATCCCACGGTCTTTAACTGTGTCAATTTCCCTAATAGTATAAAGGACTAATTCTACAAACAGTTGAGTCAAGAATTTGTATAGCTATCAAGGTAGGATCATCATCACCTAATATAGTAACATTTTAATGTATTTAATCTTTGAATTAGTCAAGTGATGGACTTGTGTTAATTAAGCCAAACTCTTTCCAATGTTTTGCCCCTATATCATCTCTCACGATTTGCTACAAGGACAGCGGACAAAGGTTTCACGACTTTAGGCTTTCAAATATGTCTCCATTTTGTTGTTTACTTCAAACTGGAAACAGACTGTTGAAAATCTCTTGATACCTATTCAGTTCTTCTTACAGGTCTTTCTTTCTTTTCTAAGCTTATGCTCATATATATTCTTTCTCTAGGATATAATAAAGATTCCAAATCCATATCTATATAAATTTATAGCTTTATATAACCAATCCAGTGACTCCTATATTTGACACTTTTCATTATGATATTGGAGACTCTCTTAGTATCTCCTTCTGTTTCTTTTCCAGAATTACTAAAAGCCTTTGGTATTTGCTGTAATCTTAAACACCACTAAGTTATGCTAATTTGTGTACAATGCCTGCTCTTCTGGAAATCCAGGCTTGGGAGTAACTGCAAGGGTTTTGCTGGGCAAAAGGAGTTGCCAAATAGAAAGTCCCTGCTACTGTATTATCAGAAAGTTGGGAATCTAAGAAGTCTGCCAGGGCTGGTAGAGGCACAATGACATTCATATGGATTCCTTCACTTCTTGCGGATGTGGAGGCTACAGCAGCACTCTTGCAGTACTTTCCATTCTATTTTTCCACCCTGGAAAATATCCATCGGAAGTTCTCTTCCACAGATGTTTTATGGGAGCTAACGACTGAACCCAGTGCTCTTTTGCTTCTAACTTCTGTATACCTGAATGTGATGGTCATCCTTTTGCATGGGACAGGGGACATATTTCACTTGCGGCATAACCAATTTATATAATGAAAAGAAGCATGACAACTAGTCACCAGTTTTGGTCTGTCAGCCTAAGAAGTCCCATTATCCTACTGGTAACATCTGATGACATGGAGTAACATTATACATCCTGTGGAAAGAGCTTTTGGAATGAAGAAGGCAACAGAAATGGTGTTAAGAGTAGCAGCAGCACATCCTAGACTACAGGAAAAAAGGGTTTTATACTCCCTAGTTCAGGGCAATCAAATTATTATGATTGCCATTAAAATAATATACCTTCATGAAAGTATTCTAACATCATATTTTCTATTTTGCAGAAACAAGTTAACTTGTTGACTGAGGAACAGAATCCACAACAGAAAAACAAGCAGCAAAGGGCATGATAACCAGGGAGAAAAAGGCATGTCAGAACATCAGTAAAGAAAAAAAAATATATCACCCTGAGGTACTGGTCCACAAAAATGCTTTACAATACTTGAACACAAAATCAATTCAGAAATACAGTATATCATAGCCCATAAATAATATGTCCAATCAGAAAAGTGTGAAGGGAAAAAAATGACAAAAGGAGAAAACGTTTTCACAAAGGGGTTACCAAGGGAATGGAGGATTGGGAGGAATATTGTACATGTGCTCATAAGACACGCTAAGGAGGGCATCTTGGTGGGACACAACACCAACCCACATTCAGGGAAGAAATCACAGCTAAAAAAGGAAAATACCCACAGTGGACTCTTTTTTCATCTAGATCTAGTAAAGTGAAATAAGCTCATGTGGTTTTTCATACCTCCATCATGAATTCCTAGGTTTTGTCTCTATTCTAATTTTCATTTAGCTTGGGAAACAGGAGCTCCCTCAGGCACCAATTCTAATTTCAAATAATGTTTCTACTGGTGTAACTCCTTCGCCCTTAATTAAAGTCATTCCTGATTTGTCCTGGTGCTAAAGGCAAATCAAGCCATTGTTTTGTTGAACTTCTGGTTTCTGTTGGTGGTGATGGTGAGGGTGGGTTTTTTGTTTTGTTTTTATTTATACCCAATAGAAGTAAGACCCAAGATACCCCAGGTGCTCACAGTTCTTGGAGGTCCAGAATGGTCTCACCATGCCAAGCCATGAATTTAAGTCTTAGAAGAGACCCGCTGATTTTATCACGTTAAATTTGCATCCACATGGAAGTTTGCATTAGTAATGCCTGAAACTGAAGGCACAGTAGCCTATATTACAGCTCCTAAGAAGTGATTTTCACTAAGAATTTATACTTACTGTGGGTCATATCCTAGTAGTATACCAGACCTTGGGTTCAAAGGGATAGTTCCACTGAGCTGTGAATTATTTATTGAAATGCTTTTTATTAGTCCAAATAAAGCTGAGATTTTCAAAACTGACTAGAGGATTCTGATACCCAATTTTCATTACATAAGATTAATGGATATTGGATATCAAAATCCCTTAGGAAGTTTTAAAAGTCAAACCCTGAAACTTTAGAAGTCAAATCCCAATCCTAGTCAAAACTTCCAATGGTTTTCATTCTCAGGATGGCAAAGTTATTTGCATGAGTTAAGGTGTTATGAATACCAAACATTTACAGCATGTTAGTATTTTCCCCCAACCATTAACATGTTGGGAATTATTTTCAGATGAAAAATATGCTTCTTTAAAAGATTTGGGACCTACAGAAAGAGCTTCAAGAATGGGAAGGGAGCGTTCTCTAATTAAAGGAACTGAGTATCTTCTACCAATGATTTCCTGTGTGATCAATTTTCTTCTGTGATGCAGATTGTCCAGCCATGCAAGGAATATAATGCTGAATTTACTTATGTCCCATAGAAGTTATATCTCCATTACTGGTTGTAAAGCATCTACAAAGTGTTAGTAAGATCCTCCTTTATAATCCTTTTGGGTAGTCTATCTAAGTTTCTAGCAAGAGAGGAGACAATAGAACTATGTCAGAACTTAATAGAATAAAAAATAGATTCCCCAAGTACTGTCTTTATATCTCTCAGTGTTTTACTGCTTACATAGGGTCCACGATGAAAACAGTTGATTACTTTAATCTTATCTCTATTATTCAGGTAACTCCCTCATATTGCGGTTATATTGTCTTGAGTGGAGTCTGAATTACAAAAGTAAATTACTGAATACGTACTGAATAAATACCGAACAATTGAAAAGATAAGAAGGTGGATGGATCCCTGGTTTCCATTTCTGTTCAGTTTAACAATTGTAAGAGAGAGATTTGATACTTTAGCCCTTTGAAGACCTTAAATCTAAAAACAGTTCTATATATATTCATTACACCTGACTCCTCTGAGATCCTACAACTTTTGTTAAGGTTCTCATTCATGTTCAAGTAACCTATCAGCAAAGCATGCTCATTCATGTTGTGGGAAGAACAGAAGGGGGTTCTCCTTCTCTTAATGGCTAATGTCAAGTGTTTTATATTGCAGTCATTCTAGGAACATGTTAGATGTGCCAGGACTACCCAATGGCTCTCCCACTGACTGACTGCTGCTTCTTACACCCATCAATGAGCTACCTGTACCTTGAGTACGGAGCACGTAGCCAGCTGACGAGTCTTGCCTAACAGAGGTAATTTTATCTCTGGTAATAGCGTCTCATGTTGCTCTCTTCTGGACTATTTCTAATTTGTCTTTCTTGAAGTGCAGGGCACAATATATATGTGGGGAGAGGGGGGCGTTATATTAAATGTCATAACCCAAGACCCCCAAATTAAAACTCTAATACTCCCCACCTCAAGAAAGAGGATGGCACAAAGGAGTCTGTCAGTCAGCCGTGGTCTGCCTGAGGGTAGATGACTACCAGAACGTGTGGCTAAGACATACCAGCTTTTGCAGCCAGCATTCACATCCAGCCTAAACAATGAAATAGCCATTTACAACTGGGTCAGCTGGGCTTAGCCTTTGACATGATTCTGGATTATGAGGAGCTGCAGCAAGATGCCATGCAGCCAAATAGGGAGGAGTGACACTTTGGTCATTCATGGTTATAACAACAATGTTCAGAGTGTTTCAGGAATAATTAATTCCTGCATGCTTCACTTGGGAGTATTTGATTACCAGTATTTTGACTTAGTGTATAGATTCACCTCCTGCATTTACACTGAATTCCCAGGCAATTCTCTTGAATTCATTGTAGTCATTTCTGATTACAACTGGTGTAAGAGACAGGGGAATCAAGCCTTAAATTGGATAAGCATTCTTTTAAATGCAAATCTTCCTGTTGCTGCTACTAACCAACATTGGTTATGAAGTGATAATGCTCTCTTTATCCTGGTTAAACAAACATGTATTTAAATATTTGCAGATGCATTATTGTGTTGTATCCTCAAGTATAAATTAATCAATACAAACAAAATTAAAACATCATCGATACAAATGTTAGGGCATTGTGTTTTAAACGTGGATTAATACGAGAAACAAAAGTGTTTTGGTTATATTTTACATACACTTTGTTTGCTTACGGAAAATAACAAGAGTATTATTTTGCATACACAGGTGGTTGAGCAGAGTATAAAATGTTTGCTTAATGAAAAAGGAGTTGGCATTTCATGAGCGTAATCAGGTGATGACAGTTAACAGTAACAGTACTATGTAAATAGCTGGTGGTTTCAGGCCCTTCACTACAAGCTGTTAGATATGTTAGATTCATAGATTGTTAGGGGCTGGAAGGGACCTTGCAGTTCATTGGGTCCAGTCCCCCTGCACCGCACATCCAGGTTTAAACTTTACCCTTTTATATACTGTGAAAAATGTAAAACCCCTCAATTAAATCCGGAGATCAAAGTTTTTCATAATGGGTGTGTAAATTTAACTGCCTACAATCTATATTTTGGCACCTAATATAGTAGCCTGATTTCTGGAGGTGATAAGTAACTGCAACTCAAAAATGAAGTTGCCTTTGAGAACTGGGTTTGTTGGAGATAGGTGGCTGAATTCAGGACCCATGTTCGAAAAGGGTGGCTTTAAGAATAGGC
The DNA here is from genome assembly GCF_030867095.1 of Alligator mississippiensis. Taxonomy (NCBI): domain Eukaryota; kingdom Metazoa; phylum Chordata; order Crocodylia; family Alligatoridae; genus Alligator; species Alligator mississippiensis. The sequence continues at coordinate 83,925,619 of NC_081829.1, read as the reverse complement.
TGGCTTAACTTGAACCACAATTCAGTTATTTACATTCATTTTATATTGAACTTTTAATCACAGGAATAGTTCTGATGACTTCCATGGGACTACAGGTACTTAAAGCAAATCTCAGGCAAAACCTGTAGGTCCCTCCTACCCATGCAGGTAAAGATTTAGTTGTTAAAATAAGTACTCAGCTATTAAGCACACAATCTTCAGCCAAAAAAACTAGCAAAACCAAAACAACAACAAAAATAACTTAATGTTCACTCTCTTAGTAATAAATGTATTAATCAAGACAGGCTTTTTATTCAATTGCTGCTTATTTTTACCTGGTATTATGCAAGAATACAACAATAAATCAAGAAAACATAGAACAATACAGCATGCTCCCATTTTTATTGAAGAAATTATGTGCCTCCTGCTACATCCTAAAAGTGTGAGAACTAGATAAGAGCAAATAAGAATTGACCTCAGCCACAACCATATACTTGAGCTAAATTCAAGACTATAATTGCTTTTTTCTTTTTCTTTTCTTCTCTATCACATTTGAGACGGGTTAGAATATGAAAAGACTGGAAGTCAGGGTAAGTGACTTGGTCTTTTGAGTTTCACAAACTCTGTACGTTTGGATAAGCCACTACACTGAACTAAAATTCTGAACCTTCTGAGGTCCATCCATCACTTTTAGTAAATTACCTCTTCATTCTCTTTTCTACTAAGAATCTAATTTTTATAGCACTATAGAGCATTTTTATAGCACTGTACTTTATCTTGTCACAGTATTTTTATCATTATTTTCATCTCAGTGAGCTTCCGAATGATACTAAATATGACCATGATAGTCTGACCAAAGTATTTACCATAGCATGTACATACTTTCAAATGATATCCTTGGGCATGGCCACTGCTCACTTGTTCAGCTTTACCCCCAGGAATTATGGCTGTGTGGCCAGAGGGCATTAGGGAACACAGGGGAGGTCAGCCTTTTTGGCAGGCTTTTTGACAATTAGCTCTGAATCCTTCCTGAGTGCCACTCCAATCCCTTTCCTTTACCTGATCTGCTACTCAGCTTTCTGCTTGCAAACTAAGCTGCTGCTCTGCTTTATGCTTCCTAGCCTGGGCTCCCTCCCTGATCTGATATTCTGCTTTCTGCTCCTTGCCCTATCTCTGTTCCTGTGCTGCCTATCCCTCCTCAATTTGCCACCTATCACACACAGAAGCTGAACCTGTGCCAGTTGAGTTGCCTGTGCCGCAGGTTGGCCACCCCGATCTAATAGATCAGTCACTCTCCCTTAATGCCATCTCCTGCAATACTCACAAGACTCCTGCAATACTCACAAACTTGATGAATGCCCAGCAAAATTATGAGTTTATGGAACAGAACCAAAAGTATGTATACAATAGTCAGGGTTTGCAAATTTAGATAAAGGTTTTAGTTTTGCTAAATACCCACATAAGCAAAACTGATTTACTTAACCTTATTTAATATGCAATACTGTACAGAAAACCTAAAGACAAAAGCTCATTCATACGCTCTATGCATTACCTGGACCGTGAATCCTTATTATGGTTCCTTTATGCTCTTCTCATGGCACAAAGGGAATATAAAGCTGACCGAATTGTGCAACTGAGGAACAATATATAGAACCAGAAAAGAAACTGGCAAGAGCACTTCTTGCTCATTACCATTGGAGCTGGGTGTAATTATTAGCAGAGCCCTAGCTGAGTACCTAGATGCTTCAAGCCGTCTTGGAAATAAAGAAAAACAAGCATTAGTTGCATGTCATTGCTGAGTTCATGTGAAGAATGCTTATATTCATAGCTTTTAAGGAAATCTACAAAACATCCACCAAGGTAATTTTATTAGTTTATTTGTAAGTAATACATCTATAAACTAATCCAAGATTCCCTTTTTGGACTTGAAAAGATTCCCTAGAAGTCTTCATACATATATCCTTATCTATAGTTTGCTTTTTCTTTTATTAAAGTATCTTTCCTATTCAAAACTATACTTCCTGCTGAGACCTTCAACAGTAAAATGTTGCCAAGAAAAGTCACCTTAGCACTAAAAAAGGGATATAAAATCTAGTGTTCTTTGTGCAAGTCATATGGATATAGTCATATTTGAGCAGGCTTTATGCATATGTTCATTGTATATATACAGAGCAATACATTTTGGTGTACAATAGAGTCATGCTTTACTAGCCTATGTTCACGATGAATGTATCAGTTCTCTCCATTAATAATCACAGGGTGTGTTTACATGTGTACATTTACTGTGCAGTAATTTAAGTTACTGCACAGTAACTGAAAATTACTGCACAGTACGGGCACACATCCACATATGCATGCCCTACTGCACAATAATTATGGCAACTTATGCTGATTTGGGTTTAAATTTGATACCTTCAGCATGCCGGTATCAAATTTATGCCTGACTAGTTACTGCACAGTAACACACATGTAGACTCCTTACTGCGCAGTAACACTGTGTGTGTGGACTGACTTGGGACTAAAGTTAGTCCCAAGTCAGTCCACACATAGCATTACTGTGCTTTAATGGCTGCACATGTAGATGCTGGCCTAAGAACTGCTTACTGCACAGTAAATGCATGTGTAGATGCACCCACAGTGTAGGTGGTTGTCAAAAGAGTCACCATAAGTGTATTATATTGCTTTGCAGCTTCTCATATGGCTATCACTACTATATATACTGTACCATATTATGCCTTATATAAAGGCATAATATGAATAAAGAATTTTAAAAGGAGCAAGGTGTTATCCTGTGTGTGCAGCCTGTCTCACCCTTTCCTGCCATGTCTTGATGTATTACTTGTTGAAAAAATATAGTGTGGGAGGATGCCTTAGGTATGTAGCCCTGATGCTGGGGTCTAACTACATGGCTCCACCATCCCCTATACCATGTCCATCTACCCTCAGATCTTAAAGGCATGGGTTGGTCAACAGATCTTTTAGTTAGGGCTTATGATGGTCTTGTTTGTCCTCTGAACTTAGGTGCTGAGTCAAGGACAATTACCATTCCTCGGGTCTCGTTCTCTACTTTCATTAAGCTGCCAACAGAAATAGTAACTTAAAGAGTTGTGATCACTCATCATAATGGCAAACCAAAATAGTAATGTACAGTAAGGAATCAGTATCCTTTCACCAATCTTCCTTTCTTGGGGATTCCTAGTTACAGGATGGACTCTTGTGGCCCTGTCTGCAGTGTCCCTTAGCTACAATCCAGGCTGTAGTAAGCTGAAAAATCACAGGCCACTCTTAGCTACCTGGTAATTCCCCAGTATGATCACTGTCTCTTCAGAGGTGCCTTTTCATGTTGTTATTGCTCACAACACGGGTCCAACCCCACCTCCGCCAGCGATTGAATTGTCTCTTTGCCTGAGGGATACTGCCACTCGCAAGCTACACAACTGGGGTCCTCACCATCTGGGTCACGTCTCACTCCATGTTCAGAGATTACCTCCTTCCTTATGGTTTCTGCCTGAAACCATCTTTTCCAGTTTCTTTCTGTCTCTTCTCCCACAGGTCCAGAGAGGCTCACAACATCAGGATCTATAGAAGACTCATCAAACTGCCCTGTTCTGGCATCACCTGCCAAACTTGTTGTTCTGGCATTTGCCCACTAGCACCTCTACACCAGCACAGGTACCATCTCTGATCCTGACCTCATGGTTGGGAGTCTTTCCCCTTCCTCAGAGTCTTGGCATCCTTTTTTAAATTTTGTGTGCTCCTGACATCATTCTCCTGCATCATTTTTAAAGGGGCTGTGCTTGTGTTTACTGTCACCTCACTGTTCACTTTCCAGTGTTGGCTCATTGGTCAGGTAAGCGTAGCGGGGGAAAACTCCAACTCCTTCCTACAAGAATAAAGAAAGAACCTTTAAGACATGACAGGGAAGTGTGTCACCTCCACAGCATTGTTTATCCCTGTCCTAAATCTCTGAAGATAGCTTTGTGAGTCTGACATTTGTGAGTCTGAGTGCAGTGGGTGAGAAGAAGAATGACAAAAATGGGTTGGAGTTAAGAGTGACTTTCATTATCTGTCACCCAATCCAGTGGGGACTGTATTGAAAAAAGCCTGTATAGACTGAAGCTGCATTTACTTTTCAGTAGCTCCCATTTGGGCTAAGGAACTACACTTTTTCTGGGAGCAGATTGTGGCAGAGGATGCCCTGATAACGAGACCAATAATTCTGTTTCCTGGAAGTCAGAGAAAGAGATAGTGAGTTCCAAAGCCAACAAGAAGACATGTGACTTCCAAATGGATTGCCTAAAACTTGCTGCAAATCTCTTAAGATGGGTGCATTATGCAAATGCTTAATTTACGAAACAGGAAGTCTACCCTTCTGAGAAAAGATTCCCCTACTGAAGTTTTTCTCAAAGACTCAGAAGGAAGATGATAGTAGTACTACAAAGTGTTATTTACACTTCTTTGAAGTTAAAACATAATCTAGCTCAAGTTTTCTCCCAAAGACTTGCACATTTTTTAATGAACCTGGGCTGTGGTTCAAGCTTGTAATGAAACTTGAAACCAAGTCTGTTTTAACTTGGCTCCAGATTTTAAGAAGATTTTTTGTAATTGTACTTACGATGTATAGAGTCAATTCAGGTAGACGGCAAGGAAAACACTGTATAAAAATATGGGGAACCTGAGGATAGATTTTAAAAGAAGCTCAAAATGCAACCTGCTCCCAACTGTGGGAGTGTATTTCTTCTAAAGGTCTGGGTAACAGACCTTTATGCAAATGATAAAACTCTCCCATGTTAGTGTGATCTGGTCCACATAAATGAGTCAAAGGCAAGCTAGTCTCTTCCATTTCCCTTTCTTGACCTGATAGACAACGTTCAGTTCTTTGCATCATTGTTTTTAAATTAAATTGCATTTTAAAACTTTTTATATACAAATGGGTTCACCTATCCTTAGTTAATAGTTGCCTGAAAATGTAGCATTTCAAGGTGACCACAGTTCTTCAAACTAACATTGCTGTTTATTTTAATGGCATTGAGTTGAAAGACCTGCTGTCACTAACTTGTTCTGTGCCTCCTGCACGTGTGTCCCTGCTGGAATTCATAATTGTCCAACGTCTCAAGTATATTCTATCTTTTTAAACTGCTGGTCCCTGTTGCTTGTCTTACCTGCTGTACAGCACAAAGAGTGGAGCCAGTGAGGGTGGAGGTGATGACAATGTCTTTTTATCTGTAAATCTCTGTGGGGATAAGGTTGCAAGGTTTGCAATTAGACAACCAGGTACTGTGGCATGGTACATCATTTCCTTCAGCAGGTTATCATTTTGAAAAAAATCGGGAACCTTTTTATATACAGTATATCTATCTGACTCCATTGTGGCTCTCTCTCAGTCAGCTTAAAAAAGACTGGACTTAATGGCATTTAACTCTTTCAACAGAAACAAGGGTATAAACTAAGCTTCTTCACTCTCAACTTCATGTACAGCTTGTAGCCATGACGTAAACACTTTGGCTTACCATTTGTATTTTGCATTGCAAAGACAAGTTTTATACTATAATTTCTTATATTTGATTTAAAGAGAGATTACGCTTATTGGATTCTTAATCAAAGATGGAAAATCCTAGTTATTCTTAAGGGGAAGCTTCCTTTTTGAACAGATCTGCCTAAATAAGGACTATGAAATATAGAATGGGTGATGGCCTTCTAGAAGCAACAAAGTAATTTTTTTCAAAAACAGCACAGGCGCTTAAATCCCTTTTTTGCCCTTAATTACTCTGCATTTATTAAATTTAAGATACTAAAAATATTTAGTATAAAATTTGTGATACGTAGCAGTATTTTCAAAAGATGCTTATTCCCTTTGAAAGTGAATTGAGGATAGATATTTGATAATCTAACATTTTAACTGAGGATATTGAAAAGAATAGATTTGTAAATTAGTGGTTCTGAAATTCATGGCACAGGCCACATTTTAGGGCATGTCTACAGCTAGGGACAGACATTCAAAGAACCTGAGCCTGAATTGATTCAATCTTTGCAGGTTAGTCTAACCTGGTTAGGCTAAATCCGTTTTGTAACCAGACAGACATCCCAGAAATGCTGGCACATGCCTGCAGTGGCTCAGGCTAGAAGCTGGGGAGTGTTAGATCAGCCCTCCCTTTCCTTCCACGGAGCTGAGCTGGGCAGGGGGGTGACCGGGTCCTGGCAGGACACTATGATTACGGAGGGGTTCCCACCTTCCTGACCAGCCGAGCAGGAAATGTTTATCACCCCAAATCAGTGTTTACTAAGAAAACAACAATAGGACATTACCAGCTATCTGTTGATTCTGCCTTTGTCCCATCTGCCTCAGCCTGGAGATAGCCAGCATGTGGTCTGCTAGCTAATGCTGAGAGGTGTCTGTGAGGGACAGGGGAATGCCTGCTTGGCAGAAAGTGGGGAGCGGGGGAAGGGAGCAGAAGTCAGGCAGATGCCTGCAGAGGCTGCCAGAGCTGCTATCAGGGAGCAGAGGGGAGGGCCAGCTCTGCTGTGGAGCAGACAGCCCTGCCTAGCCCAGAGAGCATGCTGGGACACTGTGGGAGTCTGGTTTATCTTAAACCAGCAAGGAGCCTGGGACAGACATTGCATAAACTGGTTTGACCCAAATCAGCTAAGTCTGATACTACATTCAACCAGGTTTATCTCAAACCAATTTCAGACATTCTCAAACTGGTTTATGTGCACTGAACAGCTGTTCTGTTACAGGTTTAAACCAGTTTCTGATCATTTAAACCTGTTTATGTGTAATGTCACATAACCTGACATTACACAACCTGTTTATGTGTAATGAAGTAGATTACTTCTTTTATTTGTAAATTCATAAATTCCTATGGCAGCTATAGCTTTTGCTTTCATGGAAGAAAGTGAAATCAGAAATCACTTTAATGTATTTTAATTATCTTAATGTAATCTAGCAGCTAAAAGTAATCAGCTGCATGTGAACAGCCCTGTTTGCTCTGTTTATGACTGACAGAGACGTTGGGCTCCAATAGAACAGTAGAGAGAAATTCTGCATGAAAAAATTCCCCATAGTTTTGGTGTTTCAAGGCATTTCATGAAGTAGGAAGACCAAATTAACATAGGAATTCCTGGTCTTACACCAAACCTAGGTCTGGCTTACTTTTGGACCTAGGGCCCCACATTTAGAAAGATTCCCACAATTAGTCTGGCAATTTGGTTTTGTAGCTATAGCATAGTAATATCATTTCATTTTAATATATTTTGCCCAAGATAAGCTCTCCTGATTGAAAGGAAACTCCTGAGTTTTTTGTTCATGAACAAAACAATTGCTATTATACCACTGAGACCTCTGATAAAAAATGTATATCACTTTTGAAGCAGGGATCTCAAGTTGAAATATTTTGCCTAACTTGTAAATATGTCGACCAGTTATTCCTCAGAAAAGTTCTGGGATGGTACAGTAACCCCATAAGCAACCATGTGTTTCTCTAACAGCTGAAAATTCTACTAAAGTTGTACTTAGATTGTGGCAAGTGTAAATATAGACGAAGAGATTTAACTTTATTTTCTGACCTCAAACATAATGCATTGGCCAGAGCTCTAAAATAATACATCTGTTGTCATATGGAAAAAGACAGTGTCTTCTGATTAGTAGCTAACACGACATCTTCCTTTGACTTTTTTTTAATCAAATGCAAATGCAAACAACAATGCAAGTTAAAACACAGCAAAGCAATATGACTAATCAATACAGCATGAACACAGATGTCTAGAATGAATGTCAGGAAAGATAATTATAATGGATAATCTCTCTAGTTCAATGGTTTTGTGATCGGCTAGTCATTTGCAAACTGGTAATATCATTACCTTTTGTTTTAGCTTTGGGTCTTTTTACTGAAAACACATCCTTCTACTCATGTCCTTTTTTCCAAAATATATTTAAAAAAGAATTTCTGAACATACAAGGTAATTCAGACTTGTTTAAGGCTATTAAGGGACATATTTTCATTTTTGATGAAACTTTATGCCAAATCCATTATGCTTTCTGGATCACTTGTAATGGCTTTCAAATTTCAAATGATATAATTTAAAACTAAGACATAATTTAGGTAATGTTCTGGATGTTAAAATATTTAGAGTTCCCAGACATAACAGATCTCATTATATCCACACTAAAAGTAGCTAATTTAAGGAGTCAACAGTAATATTTAGGAGGAGGAATTCTTTAAAAGGACGTGTTAATGACTTTCTAATAACTCCCAGTGTTCTATCATATTTTGCTATTTCAGATAGGTAATAACCCTGTATATTGTTTTGAAAAAAATAATGGTTTGAGACTTTAATAGGCAAAGACTAATGTAGATATACATCTAATATAGATATACATCTAACATTTTAGGGATCCTATTAATTTTGTATGAAATTCACCTCCACCATTTTTCTAAATCATAGGATCATACTAAACCAACACTCTCATCTTCACTATTAATTTGATCCTTCTTGCCTTAGATTTTAGATCTAATTCCATTCAGTGGAGTTAACCTTGTTTAAATAGAAAATATGTGAAGGAGATAGGCCTGCTTATCTGTGAGCTAGTTATACTCAGGACTCCAGGTCTGACCTCAGTTTCTCCATATTTACAGCGGTGTGATTGAGATCTGCATCTGATCTGGCAATTCAATCTACTTGGATATCTTGCACAACGTTTTTGTACAGCAACTGCAGGGATTTGTTTAAATAGAAAAGCACAACTGTCATGATGAGAATAAAGTTCAGTAGTGAATACTACAAGCTACTGAGGTATCAAGACAATAACTTACCTATCATTAGATTAACCCCACAGGTTGATTAAACTAAACATCTCTCTGGTGAATGATCTATTATTCCTCCATTATTTAGCTTAGCTAAATACAATTTTTTATTCAGAGTCCAGGACTTTTTATGCATTCTCATACAACATGTACTTCTGATGCCTTTGAACTGAGAATTGGTATTGCTTTATTTATTTGTTTCTCTACTTTAGGAAATGCTTATATTCCTTTCATACTGCCTCTGCTTGTGACCAAAAAAATCTTTTTACACCACTCAGAAGTGAATTTTTATTTTTTTTCTGCTATTTTATCTGTACAGAATTTTTACCTTGCCTCTAGTGGTGGAGTAAATAACATCAGTGATGTATGAGCCTTATCTATCATTTATCTTTTCCTCTTTTCCATTGTATCTATTGTGATTGTCAACTGTATGTTTTGTTTTTGAGTCATTTTTTGGTACTTTACTTACATCTACCATTTAATAAATTGTGATATATGCCTGACACAGGATCTAGTACACAATTTAACAGATGCTACACAGTGTCTATACATAGAGTGGGTATAGATATTTATTGAGAGCAATTGTATTTTCTATCATTACATGAGAGAAAACTTTTATGAACAAGCAAGGAAATAAACATATAGTAGAATAAAGGACATAAGCACTTTTGCTTGTCTGTTGTATGCAAATTCCACTGCTTATAAATAATGAAGTTTCTAGTCTTATTAAATTCCTCACTTACTATGTTCTTTGCAATCTAAGTTAAACATCTTCCTACCATTTCCTAAATGATAAAAAAGTGGGCACTAACTCGTACTTGGTCAAAAGAGAACTGCTAATTCACATTGTCTGGATTTAACTCACATTTCAAGGTTGCTGTGGATTTTTTTTTCTTGGTGGTAATTTAACTCTTTTGCAATCCTTTTTAATTGGACAAGAGAACTGTATTCTTTTTTTTTAAGGAAGATATAAATTGTACCTGTTTCACTGAATGTGCAGCAATAAAGAAGCTGTTTCTTTCAGGGGGTTTTTTAATCTCCTCAGAGAGTGAAAGTAGTATTTGCTGAAATAAAAGTGCATTTTGCCAGAAATGTGATGCTAATCCTCTTAGTTTTAATGGTTTTGAAATGGTTTGTATAAGAAGGTAAACAGAGTAGTTGATTAATAGGAAGGAAGTCAATTGGCCATGTTGCAAATGTTACATACTATTCTGTACAATAGTTCTTTATTTTTACAAAGTGAAAAACAGACCGGTCTCCTTTTAAAGTTCTTACTTGAAAACTGATACATCTTCTTATACTGTACAGTTCATAAGGGTTTGGTTCCATTACCAAAAAAAGCAAGCAGTGCACTTTTGAAATAGAAGTCAAACAAATACCACTGATAACTGGTGTCATGTCAATGTCTTATCTTCCCTTTTTATTGAAAATAGATATAATGAGGCGCTTCACATTTAAAAGTCTTAAATCTTTGAAAGCTCCAGGCCTAGATGGTTTTGAATTTGGCTTATTAAACTTGCAGTGTGAGTAGGAGAGGGAAAGGAGACACACACACAAAGAGATGGAGCTTCAGCTATCAATATTATTTAAGATTTCACTGGCTAAGCACATTTTCATATACAATGTGTGGAAAAAGGTTTGTAGAATATAAGTTAGTGAGAGACGATTCAAATGTCATCTCTAATACTAAGCGAACTGAAAACATATTGATATCTTTGTGCATTTCCTCTGTAATAATTCATCTTGTATGTTTGCCTGAATTCACATACTATTTGCATGTAAGGTGATAGCAACAACACAATATTGTCTAGGACAATGGCAAAGTTCTTGCCATCATCCACAGTGAGAACAAACGGTCACATCAATTAACAGTTACAGTGGGATATTGTAAGTGAAGTGTGAAGCATCTGAAGAGAGGAATAATGTGAAGGGCAATCTAAGAGATACTTTAAAAGCTTTGGAGGGAAGATTGGTGCCTGCGATTACAACAGCTTAATGGGAAAGAATTTCAAGGTTTAAGTAGAAGAAAAGCTAAAAGAAACTTCAAGACAGTGATTTTGAGACATATGAAGCCAGGGGAACAGTTAGAAGTTAAATCTACTATGGATACATCACCCAGGAATCTCCTGTTACATTTAATGCGTGCAATGCATACAAATAACACATAGCTTCAAATAAACAGAACTGCTTTCAACTACAATCTGAGATCCACAACTAATGTGCAATGCAAAATAGCACAAAGTCCTGACATACTAAGAACCTAGAGCTGTCTATGGGCTAGTGACAAGCTCATTATACACTTGGTGAAGAATGGAAAAATTCAATTTTTTTAGGTTAGCTAATTAAACTAACATGCAAAAAGCTAAGTAAAAAAAAAAAGAAAATTAGATTATACAATGCAATTCAGCAACGAAATTGGTTTACACCTATGAGAGGCAAAATGCATTCAAGATAGCAGATACAAATTCACTACAGCCTCTTAAAAGTAAAACAGATTTGGATGACTTGTATTCTGAACTTTGTCACTGTATACTAGAGTCCTTATCATTTCAGTAGCCTTTCATGGTGAAATTATTGGAGCTCTTACCAGAAAAACAACAGAACAGGTATGCTACAAGCCAAAGAAGTCTGTAAAGTGATGTTATTCCTGAGTAGATACTCAGCTTTATATATCAAAACATTCTAAGGTCTGGCTCATTTTGTTGGTCACAAAACAATGCACGCGTCCAGCTGAGTTCAAACTTTTATACAAAAAGATGCTGAATTTAACCCTATAGGAAAGTTGCTCTGCCACCCTTCCTCAGAGGATCTGCCATAGTTAAGCAACTAATCACTTATAGTCTTGATACTCACAACCCACCAATGGTACGGGGGTGGGAAAATATTGAGTCAACACATGGATGATCTAACTCTCTCCTTTTGAAGCCCAGTGCCATCCACTTTTCACCTTCACGACTGTTATAGCTGGTTATAGTCTGCCTAAGTACAATGGCATTTCTGGGTGTTAGCATCTCTGCAATTTCCCATCAGTCCTACTATGGAGTTCCTACTTCCATAAGGTCAGATTTAGGGGTTGCACTAATAGGAACCATGCACAAATCTTACCCTTTGGGTTCAATTTTCTGGTGATTTCTAATCTTTTAAGTACCATTCCTAGTATACTCCTGATATGGGCAAGTGTGACACCAAGAGCATTATGGGGATATATAACACTTAAAGGAGTGCTTATATTTCAAATGGCTTGGGCAATCCTAACCTGCTGGATGATGTGTACAAGAGAAAAGCCAACTGGTGCATTGTACAGTAGTTCCTGCAGTGTGCTATACAGCAGTAGGACCAGGAAAGAAATAAGGGATCCACTTCTCCCAGGTAATCCTATCTTGCCCATGGTGTTCCTGAAATAACATGGACATAGCTCAGACTCAGGTCCACTTGAAGAGCATTTTCAGCTGATTTATGCCAGACAAAACATTTGGAAGAACAAATTGTACAAAAATTAGTAATACAATGTAGGGGGAAGATACCTCCTTTCCACCAATTGTAGAGCTGAGGGTACATGACTGAACTGATACACTTCTCCTTTGCTCAAGACCCCTCTTTGCCCCCTACATTTTTTATTGGTTTTGGGTAAGGGAATGGTGTTTTATCTACAAAGCATTAATTTATCACTTCATGGCCTATTATGCATCCTGGATCCTACTTAGTCTGTCCCAGACATTCTGTATGAGTATGATTAATATTCAAGTCTCCAGATTCAACTACAGATAACAAAAACAGGCTGAAACTACCTGAGGGTTTGTGGAAACCACATTTACCACCAATCAATAATTTTGTTATTGACTCAGCATTAGCAAGTTGACAGCTTTATAACTTTATTGAGTATTGTATGGGAGAGCAATCATAGGGATGATAGAAAGACCATTGACCATTCTTCTGCATTGCAAATAACCATCTGCTCTCGGTAGAATAATAGCATTTTTAGTTTTAGAAATTCTATAGAAATATGGCTAATACAGTTTATGTGATTTATGATATGTGTTACCAAAAACAGCTCCAATATAAAATCTGTACTAACGTGTAAATCTTTCTTACATATTGGCCCTCATTTTCCTCTCAATTGCACTGGTGTGATTCAGGAATGACTCTATTGCATTAAATGAAGTTATAGTCAATACTACTGAAGTCAACTGTATTACAATGGTTTAAAGAAAGGCTTCTGTGACTTCAGGGAGAAATGTCTAGTGACCCTGGTAAGATATATTTCTACATATATTAGGGGGAGGGGGGTATGCATGTATGAGTCATGTACGTAAGTGAGCACATATTATTTCTTCACAGAAAAAAATCTTTTCTGTATTATATACTTCCATTTATAGAATAGCAAAGACTAAACCCAAGAAGCTGTTTCTGTGAACAATCCCAGTATCTCTAAAAGAAAGCTCTAATACTTCTTGTTTCACAAAACCACCTGATTTTAACAGAAAGAAGAAAGATAATGATGCTCCACTCAAAAGCTATCATAGAGTTTAATGCATCAGGTTGTCATTTTCAGTGACTCAACTCACACTATGGAATGAGAAAAAACATATGCCCAAATGTGATTCTGGGATAATAGCACAACCCTCAACTATGCACATTCATGTTTATTACTTACATGTCATATATGTGAACATGATGGACTTACATTAATAGTTGTATCACTGACAGAGGTAATACAACTCCTCCTTGGTATTTCATTCTTTACACCATTCCAGGCCTGCAATGATCCTTTTGGCCCATCTTGCACCTGAAGCTCACTCTCAGCTGATTAACTACCAGGACCCTTAAGTTTATTTTAGAATCATCCTTTGTAGGATAAAATCCCCTTCCTGCATGTGCCACATTCTTTGTTCCTAGATACTTGACTTTACATTTGTCTGTGTTAAAATGTTTACAATTTGCTTGTGCCCCAATTAATAGCAAAAACTAGATTTGCTGGTATCAGTGAACTGATAGCTTCATTATTTACCGTTAACCTTTGTGTCATCTGCAAAACTAATGAGTAATGATTTTATGTTTTTCTTGCAGGTTATTGAAAAAAAAAATGTTAAATAGCATAGGGTTGAACATAGTGAGACACTATGAGAAGCACGCCCATGTGATGATCATTTCCCCATTTTATTTTGAGAACTATGAGTCAGCCAGTTTTTAATATGCGCCATATTGGTTTTGTATTACTCCAGTTTCTTAATCAAAATGCCATATGCTACCGAAATCAAATACTTTAGAGAAAAGTCTAATACATCAAAACAATATACCTCTATCAACCAAACTTGCAAATGCATAAAAATTAAATTAGCTTGACAAGATCTATATTTCATAAAACCATGCTGATTAGCATTTAATTATATTACCCTCTTTTAATTCCTTATTAATTGAGCCCCATACCAGTCATTCTATTATTTTGCCCAGGATCAATGCCAGCTTCCAAGCCTGTATTTATTCAGGTCATCTCATTTGCCCTTTAAAATACATATCTTTAGTTATATCTTTAGGTATATCTTTAGTTTTTTTCAAGCCTCTGGGAACTTACCAGTGCTCCAAAGTTTAATAAAAATCAGCATTAAGAGTTCAGCAGCTGCTGTTTAACATCCTCCTCAATTACTGTTGGGATAGAAAGAATATTATGTGATGTGACCACATCATTTCCTTGTTTCCCATATACAGAACACGATTCTTTTTTCTTTTTTTCTTTACATTTGCTTTAAGTGGTGTAGGTGACATGCTGGTCTGTCCACACCAAGTAAATTTCACCCTGGAGAAGTGATTTTCAAGCGAATGCTGAACTCATTGCTGAATTTGTAATGATCAATTCTGAGTGGTTGCTTTGGAATACTTATTTAAAGCATTATGGCTTGTGCGGTCAGAGATAGAAACATATCATATAGTCCATGTAAGGACCAGACAGGACTGCAGGGTCTGTTCCTTAATTCCCTGATGAAAGGACAAGCTTTCCAAGTAGGACAGGAGTGGGCTCCTTTGCAATAGCCACTGGCATTTATGGAGAGGAAGAAAAGCATACTGCAAGTTAATAGCCTTGTCCACCCTACAAGGAGCTGGGAGGAAGGGAGTGGGGAGGGGGAGGGAGGCAGGATAACTTGGCTGCTCTCTCTGGGATGCACAAGTTCTGCCCTGCACTCATTGCACACCTGGGCCTAGAAAGAAGGCAAAATCTAGGCACTAACAAGGGCTCAGTGAACAACATGTAACAGTGTTGTCTTATTAACTCCAAGAGTAGCTAGCAAGGCATATAGGCTGAAAGAGGTAATATATATATTAAAGTGTAAAATTTGAAGTGATGAAAAAGATTATGGAAGTAGCCCTTACCATCTACAGGTCAATATTGATTAAGAATTGTAGATGGGAAGGGCAAGATTTTTTTTTGAGACCAGAATTTTTCTGGGGAAATCCCTAGCTGCAACCAGTTAAGATCTGAAGCTCATACTCATGCAAAACTACTCAATCATAATTTATGCTAGAAAAACCTATAATTGACTGCTGTAAAATTCCGGAGTATCTGTTGATCAAGGAAAATGTAGGTCTCCCATTTTGTGTTCAAAAGATGACAAGAACAAGAAATCTGTTGATAAATTGGAGAGCAGTCAAAGAGGGGCCATGAGAATAAGTGAAAGACTGAGAAAATATGTCTTACAGTGAAAGATTCAAGGAGCCCAACCTGTTTTACTTTTCAAAGAGATGGTTAACATGACCTGATCACTGTAAGTATCTACACAAAGAACAGAAAGCTGGAAATAAAGGATTGCCCAAGTTAGCAGGAAAAGGCAGCATGCAAGATTCAGTTGTTATAAGCTGAATTTGTTTAAAGCATACCAAGATTTGGAGGATTTTCCAAACACATCTTAATTCAAATACCAATTAATTCAGGGAATTCCTAGTATAGTCTATGTTAAGCAGGAGGCTGGACAAGATCAATCTATGACTGTATCAGTCTATAAAGGAATACTGGAATAGTATGAGGATTGTGCCATTTCAACTGAAGATACAGGATGAAAGAAAAATTAAAGCAAGAGATGGATCATAATAGCCCAAATGTAGCCATTGTAGGTGAGTTTACTAGACTGTCATTTACTAGGCTGTCTTTGGAAAGTGAACACAAAAAGATCAGTAGCACAGTGAAACTAAAGTTATTTAAAATCCACTGTATATTTATACAAGGATTTTTTACACTATCCCTCAGCTCTGGTAATGATTAAACCATAGACCAAATATAATAAAAAATACAATGAACAGACATTCACTGAGTTTCAGATAGCCACTAGGTCTGTAATCTCTAGTGTTTAGGGACATTGGTGTGGCATACGCTATCATGCTATAAAAGCAGTCTAACTGACAAATGTGCACAAATCCTTTATCCTTTTCCTTTATAGAGAATTTCAGCTTTGCAGGGCAACCTGCTTCTAGCAGTTTTTTTGCATGCCTGAATATTTGATATGGAGCATTCCCAATTCCTTAATTAATGAATAATCTCCTTCCATTTGTTTTGTAGATCTATAGTATTCTTCACATTCATTTTGTTTCACTGGAGCTTAAGTTTCACCCATTCACTCTGAACTTTATTAGTCTCATGTGTACTGTGCAACTCCTACAGTCTTGAACTATGCAGGTGTTTGCCCTACACTTGACATTTTTCAGCCATGCTGAATCTCAAATGACTAAGCAGTGATCCATTTAAACGTCATGTCATCTTGAGTTTGATGTGATACCTTTTAAACACAGGAGGAGAAAAAGATAATCCTCCCTATCTTTCTTTCACCTCAAAAGATAAATCACCCTGTTGATATCTTCTGGAAAATTAAAAGCTTTTATTTAGGTACATCGTTTCAGAGTAAGAACTTGTTATAAAATACAAAGTCCTTTGGAAACACAAAGCCAGTCTTTGCTAAAGGAATACTGGCATTTCTCAACAGCTCTTTATATATTTATTTATTATTTCACTTGTATTACACCTCCAGAAGGTTTTTTTTCATTATGTTTTTAACAGATGCTAGGATATATGCTGCAATTCTGCTGAATATATGAACACATCTAAGGGAATTCAAAATGATGGCTCATTATTTTAATGTCTACTGTATCTTGTCACTGTCTTTCCTGATCAAGATATTTGTGATGCAGCTGAGAGAACTGAGAAGTTTCAGTGTCACTAACAAACAGGGTAGCATTCAACTTACACACAAATCTCTTCATCAAATCACACGCTGAGCTATCTGTGGTTTCTCAGAACATTTCTAAGATTTGATTCTGGAGAGAAGGATGTTGGAGAGCTTGAACCCAGATATTCAAATTCCTTCCCTGATCATGTGATATTAGATATTACGCCACTTTAGAATACACAGATATAAGTAATGACTCCCATTTCCATCAGACTGGGATCTTGCTTCTCAAATGCATAATTAACTATGCTATTGTCCCTCCGGCCTGATTTTTTATTTAATTCACTCTATTTTGTACAGCCTCCGGTAAGCCTCCAGGAGCTTCCAGAGACACAAAACATCACAACTGCTGGAGATCTTTGTGAGGGGGAGGAATTAGGAGCTTAACATTAAAAAAAAAAAAAGCCCCAAACAACCCTCCAAACCAAAGAAGTAAAAACCCACACCATAATCACCTTGTCTGACCTTCTGCCTAACACAGGGCAAAGTACTTCCCCGAATTAATTAAGCACAAGATTAGGGAGCCAGTAACCTGAGCTACTGCTTCTCTCCCTGTGTTTTGTCAGAACAACTGAAGTCTGCTTAACACCTGGGAAATTGGTGCCTGAAGCTCAGCCTGTTGGATAGGCAATCAGGCATTTTCATTTGAAGGTCCTGTCTGCAAAACTCATGTTCTGAGCTCAATTTTGACAAACTTCATATCATGCTGCAGTACTTTTCTTTTCACATTAGATTCTGGCAGAGCGTTCTTTTGTATTTGTTGCTTTTGCTGGATGTTTCAGGTAACACATTTTTCACAAAAGGCAGGAGCCTCTTGACTCATCATGATTTGTGTATGTTTTATAGATGGGTCTGAGTCATAGTTTGTAAATGTGGTGTAAACTGACCGCAGCAGATCAAGTGTCCTGGCTTATAACGTCTATCTGTTTTATATAGTCACACACTAGCTTTAAATTCCCATAGGTCTACTGAAATTAATAGTGTCACTTCCTTAGCCTGACGAAGGGTTTTTGAACCCGAAAGCTTGCTTAATAATTGTTTTCCAACTATTTAAGTTGGTCTAATAAAAGATATCAGATTCACCCAAAGAACCTTGTCTGCCTGGTGTCACTGCTGACATACACCCGGAAGTGAGAAGAATTAAGCTCTATACATATGACAACTTCTACAACATGCCTAGAACAGCAATACTGCTCGTTTGTATGGAATCAGGCTTTCTGACTGCATTTTTATAGATTCCAAATCATCTCCACATCAATGTTATGTTGTCAAAACTTTTCCAAAACCCAACCTTTTGCCTGATTGCATTCTCCAGGGTACAAGATAGGAGCATAGCCCCAGAGCAAGAGGTGCTGAGTCCTAGTTCTATTCTGATCACAAATTCTCTGTGGGTCTTTGGGCAAGCTATCTAATCTGCCTCATAGTTTATCTGTCTGCAAAATGGGTATCAGATCTCAATTTCACAGGAGTGTTGTGATGCTGTATGTTAAATGCTGAAGATACAGAGCACTATATGAGAATATTATTACTTTGCTATACCATACTGCAGATGTAATTCAGACTCCAGACAGACTCAATCAACTTATGGGAATGCTGTTAGTTTTAATTTGGGCTGGACTGAATTTCTTGCTCAGAATAAGTTTCTCAAATTGGAACGAACTCTCAGGTCCAGGGTAAGTATCATCCCTGAAACTACTGAACTAAATTAGATCTCTAAAATGCAGCAACCAAGCATCTGAGATGCACCACATTTTTCAGCTAGATCAAGCTTCTGATCTCCCCCAGTATTGCCCAACTTAAGTTCCTCAGTTATATTTTTGTTTCCCCCTTCAAACTAGACTTGCAGCAAGCTCAAAATATGAGGGCTAGGGATCAGCTTTGTAGTCCTGTAGCCAACCCTCACAGAGTCCTGACCAATCATCTTGTGCCAGCTCACCCAACTAAAAACTGCACAGCTGTAAACAATGCAGCCTCTCCTGGCTCCAAGGAAAACTCCACCAACACATGATCCCCAAAGTAATCACTCTTGAATTATCAGTCAGTCAAGATAAGTATAATCAGGAGGAGAGGAAAGAACAACTGTGTTCTACTTTTCTTTTTCTCCTGTGGTCCCATTAAAAAAAATTAAAATAAGAATGCATTCCCTCTTCAGCCCTTTTGCAACCTATCCCACTGGGCTTCCATGCTTTCTGCAACATTTATGTTATGCCATATTGTTGTCAGAACTATACAGTAGGACAGAAGGTGTGTGTTTGGGTTTCTGTGAATATGAGTTTGGGGAAGTCATATAACACTGCTTTGTATGTTTGTTTTTATAGGGATTTTGCTGCTGCTGTTGTTTAAATACCCTAAAACAGCAGCTATTCCTGTTGTGGCAGTCTGGTTCAGTGGCTTGAGCACTACCTGCCAGCTCTCTAGACCTCAATTCTAATTGCAACCTAGTCATTTTGTGACATTTTGTGACTTGGAGGAAGTCACTTCCTCTTCCTTTTCCTTCTCCAACCCTTTGTCTGCTTTATGTATTTAAAGCAGCATGCCATATCTCAGGCCGGGATACTGTGAAACAGAGACAACAGGACAGAAAATGACTTGCCCAGGGTCACACATTAACCAACTTAGTTAGGTCTCCTGACCTCTTGGGGTAGAGCTGTATTCACTAAATCACAGCCTCACAAAACTTGAATGCTGATAGGAAAGGCCAGATTTCATTTTGGCCCTCCTTTTGCTACTTCTTATCTTGTTTTCTCTAAACAACAGGGTTGAATATAATCTACCAGGAGAAATTTGACTGAAGATAAAGAACCTTCTCTTTGATGGAAAGGAGTTTATTTGCTGCTGTTTGGGTTAGCCGTGGAGTGGCAGGGAATTTGTCCATGAAGTCAGCTAATGGCAAATGTGGGGGTAAATCTCCACAGGGATTAGTGAAGTCTGAATACAAGTCAAGTGGCCTGATTCTGTAATTTCAACCAAGTAGCAAAGCGACCTACAGGTTTTTAGTGCTCAGGTTGCTCAAAAGAAGCTTTGCTACCGTCTCTGAAACCTTCTCTCAATAAGAAATTTCCTGAAACACCAAGGTCTTATTTCTTGTAGGAGGTTAAGTCACTTGCATTATCTCCTCAGGTGGAAATTCATTATGCTCATCTTCCATGTATATTTGAACAGCCTCTTCCTGTATGACAAGCTTCCCATTGCTCCTTTAGGCAGCAACAGCATCAAGTGGCGTTCAGCACTACTTATCTTGCTCACCTGCCAATTAGCTATAAATTGTAAGAAGCATTGTACAAAAAAGCTGGATCAGTTTCAAGTTTAATTACTCCAAAAGAATTCAATATATTATTGCCTCAAACAAAAAAGAAGAAAATTCTGAACCTTTAATCCTCTTTGAAGATGCTTCTTACTGATATATCCCATCACATACTTTTAACACTGATGACAGTGCTTAGAGAAATCATATCCTATGCTCAGTTAAGCCAGGAAATGTATTTGATTTTTTGACTACATTTTAGCACAGAGGTTTAAGTAAGTAGCTATCTTTTTACCTCTTATAAACTGTCCTGTTGATGGCACTTGTTTAAATGATACATAATAAAATTAAATTGTTTGTGTGTTACTTTAATGTGTTTCATGTAAATCAATCCAGCTGCATATATATTTATAAATTATTCTAGCTATGTTGCAGAGGTGATAGAGGATACAATGGGTTCATACATTAGTATTTTTCCTTCACAAACCTACTACCTTCAGTGAAAGTAAGAGTTACCTGGCTCTTCACTCATAACTCGATCTTCCAAGGTCAGTGGAAATAGTCAGATGCTTAAAGAGATCTGCTGGACTAGTGCAAGTGCACTCAGGAGCCTGAGGGATTGAGCCCTAATTCATGGTTAGAACCAAGAGTTATTAATATTTAATATAGTTGGTACCAGTAGGCTTTGCTCAGTAGAAACCATGGCCTGGAACACCAAATATATTACATATTGGGAATCAACTGGATTGGCAGAACTGCGTGAAGACAACTTCATAGTCTCAGCTCATCCAACTCCAGCAATTCTCTCTTCACTTTTATAATCACTAACTTCACTTACAGATTTCTAAAAACAAAAAACAGCTATGGGGGGCCTTATCTAGCAAAAGAGTCTGCTAGAGCAGGCCTCTGAGCTTGAAGGCAATAGGATTCTGCATGAGCTTCAAGTATCTAAGATCATGAATTAAACTGCAGGATCAGGCCAAACTATGTATGATTGTGACTCCTCCTAAGGAGGCTATGAAGGACTTGTGGCTTGCTCGCTGGTGAATACTGTGGCTATTCTCAATTCATGTCCATACTTTAATATACCTGCTTAAAATGCACTCTTCAGATAGTGCTAGATAGATTGCTTCCTGGTTACTCAGAAACAATTGCAAAGAGATTGGACTCAAAACTGGTAGTTTCAAATGATTATATATTTTCACATGTTCAATAGAATTTAGTTAACTTTTTTTTTCTCCTGTTGAGTGCATGGTTCAATATTTTGATGACCAATTCACTGTACTTTGCCACACATTATGAAACATTTTAATTCGCTGTCTTTAAACATTCATCTTAATTTTAATAACACTGAATTAATTTTTTAAAACATCAGGCTTTTTTCTAAGGTATCATTCAATCTACAAAACAAGTTAATTTTAAACAATAGCTTTGTATTAAGAAAACTGTGATTATTTTTTCTGTTTTATTTTTAATATATACTCAAATAAAAAAAAAGGCCCCTCTGGAAACTTTCAGCCCCAGGTAGTTGTATTATTGAAAGTTATGAGCACGTGAAAAACGGGAGGCAATCTATAATTTAAAAATCAAGCCAATTCTTTAGAGTGTACTGTACTGTAACTCACTATAGGCAGAATCCCATTCCACATGATGTGCCCAAACCCCAACTGCATAGGTGCCATTTTTAGCACTTATATACAGTTTGCAGTCCTATTCTATCTGTCATGTGAATGCATAAGCATTCATTTGGCTATTGAGCATGTGCACTTGGGATGGACAGGCATACGCAGTTCTGGAAGTACATACCTGTGGAAGAGGAACTTCCTATATTTTAGCCCAGTAGCCAAGGGGTAACCCAGGCACTTGCTTAGGAAGTGAGAGACCAGGTCCTAGGTCATACTCACTATGAAGGGGTTTGAACACATACCTCCAGCTTCTGAGGCCAGTGCACTAACCGCCTCTATACAGGTTATGCATTATCCAGCCAGTCTCTTAAAGCTCATCTCCTGCACCTTGTATTTAATGTTCATTGGATAAAATGGACAAAGAGCAGTGGAGAAGTTTCTGCCCAAGTGGAAACAAGGCTAGAGTTCAGGGCCTGTTTCTTTCCAGAGCAGCATTTCTCTTACTGAGCCATGCATTGTCTAGCACACATGCTTCCTCCTGGCTGCACTCATCATCCTCACTTGCCTGTCTAGAGAGGCAGCTTTAAATGCAAGGGACTAATTAATAGCTAGCCGGTGGCAGGGGGTATAGAGTCTGAGTCACCTGCTTCCTGGACAAACACCCTAACTATTGGGCTAAAACATATAAGGACCCTTGTCTTCTATCTT
This sequence comes from Alligator mississippiensis, assembly GCF_030867095.1. Classification (NCBI taxonomy): domain Eukaryota; kingdom Metazoa; phylum Chordata; order Crocodylia; family Alligatoridae; genus Alligator; species Alligator mississippiensis. The sequence continues at coordinate 83,903,049 of NC_081829.1, read as the reverse complement.
GACGGTTGCCCAGAATATGCATGTATGGAGCGGTGTACTTGCCTGGCCAGCACACAGCCTATTGTGTTTGCTCAGGAGTTTTGTGGATGCTTACCTGTCCATGTTGTGTGTGGACTAGGATCCCAAACTGTGTGTAAGTGCCAAAGATGGCAGTTGTGCGCCGCGTAAAGTGAAATAGGATTCTTCCCTTTCGTTGTAGATTTCATTATATTTTGTATCAATAGACAAAATTGCAACACAGTTCAATAAAATACAATACTGTATAGGCATTGTTTCCAAAGCATTCTCACGAGGACATATAGCTTTCAACTTTGATACAATGAATTTTTATTTCTGTATTTTTCAATATTGTACACACACACAAACACATGCAAGCACTTCAGTTGTAGTACAGGGTCCTAACTTCTGTTTAGGTTATAAAATGAGTTATTTATGTATGCTGCTACGCATCAGAATGGATGCTATCCTTTACAGTAGGTTACAGTGGAAATTTTAATATTCAGTTATTAAATTAGTTTTAAATGGTCTTAGACTACATGCAGCATGTCAGAAGGACTTAATATTAACCTTCACTCATGCATTGTTGATTCACTTGTATAACATCATATAAACGAAAGATTACAGTACAGACAATAGTCTCCTTCCAAAGGACATTTGCTTCTGGCTCGTTACAATCGCTAATTCATACAGCAATGGTAACTCGTTGATAATGATGCATAAATTGGAATCTGCGGTAAAAGGCAAGTGCTGAAAGAAAGGGATTAAGGATTCAAGGCTCTGACACTTGTTCAGTGGTTAAAGGTGGCCCTCTAGAGGCAACAAGTTGTATCTCAGTTTAAAGCTTTAGCAAAAATACACTTGATGTGAATGTTCCCGGCCTGTGATTTGTTTTGTTACGGTATAGGAAGTTTGTGAGGTCTTTTATTTTACAGCCATTTCAAACATATTATGGAAGAAAGAGACTTGGGGGTCATCATTGACCACAAGATGAACATGAGCCTGCAGTGCGATGCTGCGGCTAGTAAAGCAACCAAAACGCTGGCTTGCATCCATAGATGCTTCTCAAGCAGATCCAGGGATGTCATTCTCCCCTTGTACTCGGCCTTAGTGAGGCCACAGCTGGAGTTCTGCGTCCAGTTTTGGGCCCCACAATTCAAAAAGGATGTGGAGAAGCTTGAGAGAGTCCAGAGAAGAGCCACGCGCATGATCAGGGGTCAGGGAAGCAGACCCTACGATGACAGGCTGAGAGCCCTGGGGCTCTTTAGCCTGGAAAAGCGCAGGCTCAGGGGTGATCTGATGGCCACCTATAAGTTTATCGGGGTGACCACCAGTATCTGGGGGAACGTTTGTTCACCAGAGCGCCCCAAGGGATGACAAGGCCGAATGGTCATAAACTACTGCAAGACCACTTCAGGCTGGACATAAGGAAGTATTTTTTTATTGCACAAGCCACCAAGGCCTGGAACAGCCTGCCATTGGAGGTGGTTCAAGCACTTACATTGAACACCTTCAAGAGTAAATTGGATGCTTATCTTGCTGGGATCCTATGACCCCGGCTGACTTCCTTTGGGCTGCCCTTTGGGCTGGACTCGATGATCTTCCGAGGTCCCTTCCAGCCCTAATGTCTATGAAATCTATGAAAATGGGTAAAGGTGAATCTTTAAATCACATACAAAAAACTAGAACTCTTGGTTCCAAAATTGATACCTTTTATAAGACCAACTGGGAAATCACAAGAAAATTGTCCTTTTTTGCAAGCTTTCGGGATCAAAGTCCCTTTGTCAGGCTCTGGGAAAAGTATAGATGGTACAAGATGGCGAAAAGTCCCCATAGGTAGGAAATAAACTTTAAATCACAAGCATTTGGTTTTGCAGAGCTTTAAATGCTCTTAACTTGGTTAAAAAAAACCAGTACTGATACAAAGCTGACAGTGAAACATTCAAGACTTTTAGAAATGTTCTCTCCAGGAGAAATGCACTGGATTCCCTAAACATCATGAAAAAACTTGGGAGAAATTGTAGAAGAGGAAACCTCCACACCATTTCTGTCATAGTCTAGAAAATCAACCATTTCCTATGGCTGACTCAGCACAGAAAAGTTCCATGGAAAAGCAAATGCAATTCTGTGTAGTTCCTCACAGTAGTTTTCTGGCAGGGTTTTACAGGTTAAAATTATAATAATACACCTGGACCACCTCCGTTTGTCCCAGGTGCACAGATGAACCCAGGAGAGGGACGATGGACGTAACAGACCTCCTCATCTGGTGAATGATATACTGGACTTAGGCACACAATTACAGATACTGTACCAAGTTTATATTTAGCATGCTGCCCTCCCATACATCTCAAGGCAGGTAGAAACGAACTTTGGCTTCTTTCCCTGTGTGCTCCCAAAGTGAATTCACACAAGACAAAAGAAGAGGATTCATTCATATAGTTTTCAGTTTCTGTTCTGAATGGTACTCTAAACTCTAAGCCACTGAGCATTTATTCTCTTGTTCAGTCCACTCTTCAGTCTCTTTGAAGAAGGGAATATGTCTTTCATTTGTCTGTAAAGCAGCATGTCTACTTACACTTCCTCTTGAAAAAGTAACAAATGACAGTGTTTTAAAAAAGTTTAGAAGGTGACATTTGCACAAAACACTTCCGTTTCATGAATTTTCTTTAAAAATTGCCAGAAAATTTGCAACCAGAATCACATCTAATATCAGTTCTGTTACTAACTCCTCGTGTTACTTGAAAAGCCGCTTCTTCTTCTTCTTCAATTTCTCCCTGTAATAAGGAAGATACTAGTATTTATTCATCACACCGTATGTTATTAGAAACAGATAGTTAGCTGATGCTTAAGTGCTTTGTAAAAGAAACATGCTGTATGTATATATGTATGATTAGTGCTAAATACCAACATCAGATTTTCATTTTTAATGAAGCTCTGGGTTTGCTTGTTCAGTCACCATGTTCTTTGCTTGATTTTTGACTTTTTAACCCTACTGACCCTGAGTGTCAGTAATGTATTCAATTTTATATTATTAGCACCTTTAGTGTGTTGGCCGAAAATAAATTTCCACATTATGATTGTTTTAAAATGTTGACCTGGTTAAGATACAGCTTGTAATTGTCTCTCTATAAGCCATACAGTGACTGTTCCTTTAAAGTCCTTGGTATGGAAGTACTTATGAAAACATTTTTTCATGTCAGTTGTAATAATTTGGCATCTTTTATCTACTGACATCCTTTTTAATACTCAAGCAAACCCATTTCCAGCACATGGTCAAAACGTAAAGGGATGGATCATCAGCTGGTGCAAACAGGCATACTTCTGTTGGCTTGATTGCAGCTATGCCAATCCACAGAATCTGAGGATACATAAGCTGGCCAAACACTTGCAATCTCATGGGTTGTGGTGAATGGGGGTTCAGTAATTCTGAAAATCAGATAAGGCCTAATTTAAGCCTTCCTGTAATTAACATAAAAATTCCTGCTGACTTTGGTAAATTTTAGATTAGGCCCTAATTAATATGCAGGTTACTATGGCTTTGGGATGAAACCTGGACCTCATGGAACACAGAGAAATTTTGTGAATTGCTAGGAGCAAGAACAGGAGTAAGAAGGCATAAATAGAGCAGCAATACTGCAAAGATGCACCACCAGCTCTATCCCTTACCTAAATGACTCCACATCCTTGCCAGTATAGCGTATGAGAGTTGCCAAGCAGGCATCAAAGAGGGGGCCGAGGGCAGCACAGCCCTCCATCCTCTGCTGTCGAAAGAGAGCTCTTCCTTATCTTTCTTGCCTTGGTAAACAGCACTTTTCCATGGCTTCCCTTGACTGCTTTGTGGGTGCAGGAAAAGCTGCTTTTGCTGTTTCAGCCTATTTTGCTCTTCACAGTGCTATCCACAGTGCACCTACAGAATAGTGGAGAAGGGAGACACAGTGAGAAATGGGGTTTTCATAAGAAAACATGGAAAAACCTCCATGCATTTGAAAAGTAGCTGAACTCTGCTACCGCATTTCACCCATTTTCAAGTGACATCCAAATTTCATTTACATTCAAGTAAAATTTAATCTCTGTGACTCAATATTAGGTCCATTCTCACTGAAAAAGCACCCCCTTCCCTTCAAAGGAAAAACATTCACTTATCTTTTTAATCATTTTGGTGCTGGCTTTTGAGAAAGATGCTTTGTTCTCAGAGCGATGATCTTAGTCAGGAGGATAATCAGCAGATTCTGCAGCAGACAGACATCTGTGATGGCTCCAGAAGAGAAGGCGAACCAGTTCCCTTCATCTTTCCATCCATGTTGACTGTTTGCATGACAAACTGGCCTTGGTACTGCAAAGGTATCTGCAAACACGAGTTCTCGCTTCAGCATATATCAGTTCTGGAGAAAGGGTCCATGCCTGTGGATTCCTTTCCAGGATTAAGGCCACTTGTGGTAGTTTCTGCTCTTGTTTTTTATATTAGTAATTGTGCATCCTGTACAAGAAAAATTCAAGATTTTTCCATTTTTGTTCGTTAGTTTGAGGAGTGGGGAGGGGTGGTATTTTTTACATTTGTTTTCACAATACCTTATACTTATTCTAATGAGAGTTAGGTCAGGCCCCATTTACTGGGCTCTTTGTATATTCAAACCTGATGTATTAGGTGGCCAATTAAAATTTCCTGTATGTCATTCACTTTGTAACCCAAGGACAGCTCATTGGTCAGGGAATACTACATGTGATAGAAGCAGCCTGAGAGTGAAGCAAAATAGACTATACCTAGAAAAAAAATGTTTAAACAAGTTCAGTTGCCTGGATAAACTAGAAACCTGCCTAGTGCAATGGTATGCTTGACTAAACAGGATGGAGTTTATTTGGAGCTTGGCTTCTTATACATATACTGGCAGAAAATTGTCTTTAAAAGTATAAATTATTCAGAGTTTTCACATTTCACTAGTTCATGAGAAATGTATTTGACTATGTAAGAACCAGGGGTAGATCTAAAGCAAAGCCTTGAATCTGTTTATGCAAATAATTTATGAACATGCCCAACCTTCCTTATTTTAATTAATCTTTATTTGATAATTTGCAAAGCACACAGAAGTAGTCAAATTGTATTTTTGGGTTGCATCTATCCTAGTCTATCCTATCCTTCATTTGGGTATGCTAATGATATACCATCTATATTCTGAAGTATGAATGTTGCCCTTTAAAAGCAAGCCTTTGAGACCGTTGCCAGGTGTATGTGCCATAGAGAAAAAGGATGGTTTTCTCGTTAAGGCACACAGCTCAGGAGACTAAAGAGTCCATTTCCAAACTCTGTCACAGACAGAGTGATAGAAATCATCAAACAGACAGAGAAGTTATATATCTCTACTGATGACAAATCTAAAATAATAGGTAAGGAAAGAAGAGAGTTTGTATCAAGAAAAGTGGCTGGATTAATGTATTCCTTTTCATGACAGCATCTGATGAAGTGAGCTTGGGCTCATGAAAGCTTATGCTACATATATTTCAGGTTTTGTTAGCTTATAAGGTGCAAATGTATCTTGCCTTGTTTGTCTTTGTCTTTTAGAAGTAGGAAAAAACATCATTTTGTCTATTTTTGTGACAAATAGTGATTTTCTGTTACTTTGCTTTGTGCTTTTCTATGGCTTTTCCCTCAGCCCAAAATGATGTGATAACACATTGGTATCATTTTGTCTAAATACAACTACATATTTTTTCATAGCATGCAGCATTATATGAATAGTAATACATTTTAATATTCATATTAACAACTACTGGAGACTCTCAAATGATGATTGATGTAATCTAAGGGGAATCACCTCAGCATTCATCTGGTGTATACATTTTAGTCAGAAATGATACTTTCAGTTGCACAAGTTAAACTAAATTTCCAAAGAAGCATTTCTGAAACTCCAGCCTCCACTGGTAGCTCCTTGCTCCTGTGCTCAAAATTGTATTTTTCATTTTTTGACATCTCTGTTTTTGCAAGTACAACCTTTTCTTCTCTTGATTTACATGGGAGGATTTCAAGGGCATGTACAAAGTAGTTTGCGAGGCATCCAGCTTCTCAAATTGTGTCTAGTGCCATTTACCCATTCAAATCTGATTTCCTGCTTACAAAATGAACAGGGAGGGAAAATCCGAGCTTGCATCATTACAAGTAAAAAAATAAATAAAATTGAGGCCACCTTCATTTATTTCTCTACTAAGTTTAATCAGACAAATGTCTAAGGAAATCGTTGTCTAATGGTTTCAGACCGTTTCTAGAAGATAAACAGCTCTGAGTGCTACCAGAAAACAGACCGTGTGTTCCAGATAGCCTCCATCAAGAACATCATAGCGCAACAATAACCGTTCTAGTCGATGCTGATTACTATCTCATGACCACGGCATACAGCTCTGGAACACAAAGCAAAGTCATGTGGCTAAAGCTAAAAAATAAAGTTGCTTGCAATCTGTAAGGCAGACCTATTTCCAATCCTAGCTGTTCAGATGTTGGGACTGAATTTCATGGCAGTGCCTCAACTAATCTTGGTAGAAACCAGAAACAGAGGGTTTTTTTCTGGTAGCTATGACCCAAGTCGGAAACAGATTTCATTGCTCCTTTAACCGAATCCAGAAGTGAAATGAAGCTAGTATGGTTTTAGGATTGCTGATATCATTTAGGATAAAATGTATTTGTTTATTTATTGAAGTCCACATCTGAGAGAAAGAATAATGGTAATTGAACTAAGTGGAGATGAAAATATATTCCTGATTGCTGAATGCCATTTTTGGTACAGGGAGCAATCACTTTTCTGTTAAACTCAGTGGCAAAAAAATGGGGTAACGCATCAATCTTCCTTAAATGCCTGTCTGTTGTTTTCTTGGTCTCTTCTGGAGTGGCCTTTGGCCAACTCCTGGTTATAAAAGTCCCTATCACAATCAAATACTAACCTAGTTCAAATAAATGCATATTTAGGATGTGCCCCCACATGCAGGAGCCACAGCAAAAATAGCAATGGTTGCTGCTTTTTGCTGCTGTGCACAGCCCTGCACATAGGATTATTGCAGGGCAAATTGTCCTGGGTGGGGTAGGGCTGTGCTGGCCCCAGCAGCCTTACCTGAGGTCCTGGGGCTTCCGGGGGCAGCAGTGGTGGTGATCCAGCCGCTCAGAGCTCTGACCAGCCAGGCTCCCTTTCTGGTGCTACATGCTGCTGGCACATGCAGCACACCATGTTTTTCAGTGGCTGTTTTTTTTTAACACCAGGATCTCCTAGTGTCAAAAACCCCCACTGTGCTGCAAATTAGCAGCATGGTGAACACATGCATCTGTGCAGCAGGTGGGTTTAGGTGCCTCAAACTGCTTTGAGGCATCACAAGCTGCACACGCTTGCTTATGGTGAAACACCCTTAGTGCCATGTACACATTAGGAACACTACATTGAATGTTGCATCTCATAGAATCAGGTTCTGCCTCCTTCAGTAACTTCATCAAGATATTTAAGTATATATCTAAGAAAGCAATTGGCAAGTACATATGATGTCAATGGCATTACTTGTGTGAAGTCACACAGAGGCTTAGTAACTTGCCAATTAGGGTTATGCCCTTTAACAGGCAGGGTGAAAATTTACATAAAGCATCCTATATTATTTTATTTTACCTAATTTAAAATATAAAGCGTTATAGAAAAGAGGAGATATTCCCTCACTAAAATGAGTTAACATAGTAATGAAATATGCTTCATTGCCAATGTAATGTCCGGTTCTGTTGACAGCCTTTGTTTTCCTATCTGTCTCTATTCTTGTTTTCCTATTTACATCTTCAAGGCCCCTAAAATACTTTCCATCTTTTAAATTACCACTATCACAGTATCTTTCTCTCCTGTTAGTGGAACTAAGAAAGCAACCTCCTAAAATAATAATCCTTTGCAATTTGGTTGTGCTTTTTGGTGTCCCTTGCATCTACCTCTCTGAACTCTGTGCTAGCATGATAAGTGTAACCATTTTCTCCCTTGTACTATATTTTGGCCATATGCTGGAATTTGATCCAACATTCACCATTTGCTAAGTATAAGAAATGGTTTTAATGCCACAGACTGACACATGAATCCTATCAATTTTTCCCTGTTTCATTTCTTCCAATAACCCAACCAATTGGCTTGTGCAAGCAATTCAGTAAAAAATAAATGTAATAGAGGCTCCTCTTTTCAGAAAGGTACTTCTGTCCAATTGTTTTCATCTTGAGAATACAGCTATGAGGTCTGTTTCAAGGGATGTCCTTCAGCAGGCAGCATGAATTGCAAAATCAGTCACACAAATGGCCTACCATATATAAAAATAACCAATATATCAACAGGGCTGAAGCCAAGCAGCAGTTAAAATAACTACTAGATCAGTAACACTAAACTTACAATGCAGCTCAACAGACAGACACATTGGAAAAGGAAAAGTGCTGGCCATTTTTAGTTTGATTTATATTATTACTTCATTTTTTATTCAAGATATGAAACATTCAGAAAAGCAGATGCTAAAAATTGAAAAAGATTGCCATAACAATATGAAATACAAGGTAACTGTAAAATTGATAGGGGAATATTCCTGTCTCTAATGAGACACATGCTGTGGCTGAGATAGAATTTGAGGTAGTTTGTATGATGGAAGATTCCTGCTTTACATAGTCTGATCCTGCAATCCTTGCTCGTGTATGTACATACTGAACAGTCTTAGTGATATCCATCAGACTATTTGTGTGAGTAAATGCTCTCGACTTTGCTGTTTCTCACCATAGGCATGATTCAGGAAAGCCACACACAAGCATTCACTGATGCAAGCTGTTCTTGATTATGTATATTTGAAGGGTTTGAATGCATGGAAGGAAGGGAATCAGGTAGGGCAGCACAAGGAGGTATATCTAGCAAGCAAGTAAAGAAAAAGGTTGAATGAGGGGATCTTGGAATTGTTACAGAATGCAGAATATGAACTCCTTCTGGACTATACTAAATTCCCTTTGGTATCATTATTTTCTAGTATTGCCAAATTCTAATCAGTGCTCTTTCTCATGTAAAAAGTAAATTCCTTTCTATCTTGCTGGATTCTATTCTTACAGTTTTCCTATTTATCAGGGGCTCTCAAACATCATTTTCTAGGCTTGCTACATTTTCCAGGTACTTTTGGGGAGAGGAAAAATCACCTAGATCTTAAGGTCCTAGATTTGGATTTATGATACCCAAGATGTGTCTACATGAGATGCATTAATGCACATTAGCCCAATTTAATGCACATTACGGGTGCGTGTCTATACGTAGACACAATGCACATTGAAAATGGTGAAATTAGGCTAAACATGCCTAAATTTGATACCTGCAGGCATCAAATTTAGGCACTTAGTTAAAGTTCATTAATGCACATGTAGAGGTGAGCCAACAATAACTTTAGTACCAGGTCCATCCAGCCACTAGGGGCATATGGCAGGGCTGCAGGGACTTGGCACTAATTTCAGTGTCAAGTGCACTAACTTTAGTGTCAAGCACCTGCACGTGTAGACACCTGCCAAAAATTACTTAATGCGCATTAGCTTAATGGGCATTCAATTGATTCATGCTTAAATGCATGTGTAGACATGCCCCCATTGCAGTTCTACTGCAGATTTCCCTCTTGATCTTGGGAAAGTCATGTAGATTCCTGTGTCTCCATCTATACAAAAGAGGCATAGTATTGGTGTAGATGTACCTCACATGGGGCATAATAGCCTACTTAAAGAAGAACTAATCCACATCCCATTGGAGGGGCATATGTTGTATATTCAGCCCAGGTCAGAAGATACTGTTTCTGCTTCCCCCCCAAGCAAAGGGATAGAATAAGATGGAAGAGAATAGTTTAAACCTATGCTACTTAGTATAGAAACTTGTCATACCAATACTTGTATAGGCCCCAGAAACGATTAACAAAGAAATAAGTAGGAGAAGATATATATGTGAAATCCCATCCCACTTGAAATCATTAGCAATGTTCACACTGATTTCACTGAGGCGAAGTTTTGTCATACGGTCTCCAAGTTAATTGATGCAAAACTGTTCTCCTGCTAAGGTAATAGATTCTGGTTGGTTCTATACTGCCCTGTTGGTACCAACATTTTAATGCTGGATGCATGTTATTGCTTTCATTACCTCCTCTTAGATACTACAAGTGCTCCAGATATTTTCCAGAGTAAAAGGAGTTATATTATATGTGGATGATATTTTAGTTTATAAGACATCCAGAAGGAAAATAATGGATGGTTAAATTAAATAGACTATATTAAATAGAGAAAATGATAGGCTGTCCAATTTAGGATTGATTAAGAATGGAAGAAGGCAGATCTAGAAAAAAGTCAAAGCTATAGTTAAAAGCCATTACCTAAAAATGTATTGGAGTGTATGCAGTTGCTAGTTACAATAACATTTTGGAGGACATTCATACCTAATCTGCCCTCAAAGGGCAAGCTCTTTGATTTGCATCCAAAGCTCATTGGAATCATTAACTTCAATAGGATTTGGATTAAGCTCTTTATGAACTATTTAAGACATGCACTGTGGGAATCTGGGATTGACTACAGGAAAATGCTTTTGTAAAGACTCTATTTAATGTACGACTGTTTAAGATATTCCTATGACTGACATATTCAAGTCTACTATTGTGTCAGTTGAAGACGGCAGCTTAGGTCTCAATGGGGTAGCTCCTCTATTTTCATGTGGGTAATTACAAGCCCATGGCTTAGAATGCCAAATGGTTTTCAGGCGTTTGTTGAAATCAGGGAGAGAGAAAGAATGACTGGTGAATGTATGGATGTAGGCAAGGTTTGCAAGATTCTAGCAGGGTCTTGATGAAACAAACCTTGAAATTGTCATAACCCAATGATTTTTAGTGCCTCGGCACATTGGAATTTTCCCGCCACATGGAGCTTTCTTTGCACGGTGGATTTCTCAGCTGCAGAGAGAAAACCCCGGTGCAAAAGAGTTCCCGCCACACGTATGCAAATTTGTGTCCCACTATTGGTTAATTCTAAATTATTCCTCCCTGGCGGCTAGCGATTGGTTTGTTAGCCATATAAAAGGTTAGAGCAGTTTCTGCCCAAGTTGGAGGACTCCACAACCATCTCATGGGGAACTCTAAGCGCGCTGTGGAGCCTAGCAAACTCGTGTGTCTTGGAGGAGAACTTAGGGGCCTGATCAGCCTCTAACCACTCCCCGTCATCGTGGAAATATTGATGTACCCCCGTGTTGAGCGCTTGTGGAGTCATACACCGACGACTCATCTCGGTTCGGTTCGAAGAGAGATCTCACCCCTGTGTGTTTGTGTGCAACTGTAATTCAAGCAAGTTTTCTTCCTGCACTGAGACCATCGGCAGTGTAAGTAAAGCTTTCTTTATACAACCAATACGCTTCTGTGCCTAACTCTATTCCATTGTGGAAAAACCCCACCTGACGGTCCGGGCTACTGGCCATAGCCTTAGACCGCCCTCGGCTGCCACATGGCGTCACGAACAGGATACGGGGAAGACACGATGGAGTTAGAGTTAGTGAGAAACTGCCCTTGGCGCAGTGGAAAATGGCACGTAACAGACGCCGAAGAACTAGAGGCGCATATCGCTTATCATCAGGCGGGCGGAATGGGTGAAAGGCTCATCAGCGGCTACTTTTCGCTGAAGGGAGAAGAGAGGGAAGCACATCTTCACCCCGGAGCTTTCGGGTGTGTGATGGGTGGAGAGCGGGTCCTATTTAGATCCCGAGAGGAAGGGGGCACTGTATTCTCCGTCCGAGTGAAACCGGCGGGCACAGTAGACCTGACCCTCGACCCAGAGTATACCCGCTGCCTGCGATATATGCAGGAGACAGAAGACCAGTTCAGTTCCCAAGCAGTGTTGTCTAGATTGAGGAGCCGCGAGCTCCCGTCCGATCTCTGTGAGAATTTGGAGACAGAGGGACTCACCGCAATGAAAGGGCAGCCCCAAAGTACGACAGGGGGAAAATGTTAAGTGTAATGTTCCGTACTATGACAACTCTAATGGAGGAAAATGCAAGTTTAAAAGCCCAGCTGCTTGCAGCCATTCAGGCGGCTTAAGATGCGGCTGTGAGAGAGGATCCTGAGATGCCATTTCAAGATGGCGTCGAACAAGAAGGGAGCCACACGGAGGAGCCGGAAAAGATGGGCGGAGCTTCAAAAGAACAAGCGAGAATCCATCCAGCGGTCCTGCCCACTGAAGTGACGTCGTTTCTGGCGGCCCCGCCTTCTTGCCACGGGGAGGGAGCATCGAGCGGAGAAGAGCATCCGCCCCTCCTACCAGAAGCAGTAATGGCTCTAGCAGCAGTTCGCCCTGTGACAATGACCTGCCAGACAACTGATCCACCGAGTGCAGCTTGTGCCACCACCTATCGTGCTTGTACTTGGACTGAGTTGCAGGAACCGTACGAGGAGTCAAAGATCAAGCCTGAAGAGACCCTAGCCGTGTGGTTGGGATGCCTAGTTGTGGAGTTTGGGTCCAACTTGCTGGACTTGGAAGAAGCAAGTTTCCTGATCCGATGGGCCTTGTGGAGTGGAGGGCATGCCACCAACATCAACACAGTGACGTTTAATGCTCATTGGCCCATTCTGCTTCCGGCGCTTGCCGCAGGACAAGTCGGTCAGGAATCTCACGCATGGCATGACGCCTCACCGCCATCTGCAAAATCCTGGAACTGTTCCAATAAATCTGAACAGCGTAAAAGCCTGTGTTGAGGTCTATGGAGGAAAGAACACCGTCATCCTCCGGATTCTCCTCAACCCAATGGTTGGTCAACCTGCAAGCAACCTTTTGCATCAGCTTTTGCGACTGCACATCCTTATGAAGTCGAAAACACCTAGTGACTGGGAGCATCGATCTACTGCATTCCCGATAGAAGCTCAGGGTGCAAGCCATAGCGAATCTGATCATCAACCGTTGCCGCAGAGAACACCCGAAGAGCGAATCATGTTTGGATTCCTTCTAAACCATTCTGGGCTCACTAAACGACAACTCCGAATCCTGGGAGACGCAGGCCAATGGCAACTGGCCTATGAACTAGGTTTTCAGTATTCAGAAAAGCCAGACGACGACTCCTCGACGTTGTCATCGACGTTTTCATCTTGCTGAACATGGATAAAACCCTGCGGTGTTTGCCATCTACTTCCGCGTCGGTTGTATCCACGAGCGTGCGAGAGAAAAATCGTCCAAAGCAGAGCCGTGCCCGAGCACCTGTATTCTGTGCTGTGGAAAAAGCGGGAAGCGGCGGCAAATCTCACTGACTGCCCTATCGCACGCAGTTCCATGTAAATATTGTAATATAGGTTAATTTATCGTTTTGAGGATTTTTCTTTTCACAGGTTCAGGACTCAAAGTGCGTGGTGGAGGGAAGTCCCGAGAGAGAGAAAGAGAACATCATTGGAGAAGCGAGGGCTTGACTTGTGACTTCGCCATGGCACCTACTGAAATCCTGATAGTTAAATTTTTTGTTATGAATATAATTATGTGCCTGTGTGTTGGTGCTGGCTATTATTTGATTCGATCCTTAGAGGACGAACTTATTTTGTTGTCTAAATTTGTGTTTAACCATTTAGCTTATGAACCAGCTGAGAGAGCTTGTAATGACCCAAACGATGTGCATGTGGTTTAAATTCCAGCTGTGCCATCGGCAAGGGGGCATGTCATAACCCAATGATTTTTAGTGTCTCGGCACATTGGAATTTTCCCACCACATGGAGCTTTCTTTGCACGGTGGATTTCTCAGCTGCAGAGAGAAAACCCCGGTGCAAAAGAGTTCCCGCCACACGTATGCAAATTTGTGTCCCACTATTGGTTAATTCTAAATTATTCCTCCCTGGCGGCTAGCGATTGGTTTGTTAGCCATATAAAAGGTTAGAGCAGTTTCCGCCCAAGTTGGAGGACTCCACAACCATCTCGTGGGGAACTCTAAGCGCGCTGTGGAGCCTAGCAAACTTGTGTGTCTTGGAGGAGAACTTAGGGGCCTGATCAGCCTCTAACCACTCCCCGTCATCATGGAAATATTGACGTACCCCCGTGTTGAGCACTTGTGGAGTCGTACACCGATGACTCATCTCGGTTCGGTTCGAAGAGAGATCTCACCCCTGTGTGTTTGTGTGCAACTGTAATTCAAGCAAGTTTTCTTCCTGCACTGCGACCATCGGCAGTGTAAGTAAAGCTTTCTTTATACAACCAATACGCTTCCGTGCTTAACTCTATTCCATCGTGGAAAATACCCACCTGATGGTCCGGGCTACTGGCCATAGCCTTAGACTGCCCTCGGCTGCCACAGAAATATTGTAAACTTTAGATTTTGGAGATCTCTCATATGTCTGGTGAGATTTAAACCCAAGACGGTGCATAGCCTGACATCTGCTTTGAGATGTACGATTAAAGAGTATGAAGAAGGCTCAGGTTTTGGTTCCTCCCCTTGCTTTCCTTCCCCCACCCCCATCCCTCCTCCTCATTTTTTGTTCCCTTACAGCCTTCCTGTATGACCCTGGTCAAAGCCTATGGTAACATTTTCAAAATTTGCTAGGGTACTTTTCAAAATTTTACCCTAAACTGTCTCCTTGCTTTGCTTTTTCTTAGAGCAACTTAGTACTCCACTACAGCATAGTGATCATGTCTACACGAGATGTTTACTGCACATTTGACTAATTAGCTGCAGTAAATGTCTCGGCATCTACATGTGAACCCCTATTAAGGCTGGAGTCAACTAATTTACTCCACAGTGGGATAGTACTTGTATTTACTTGTATTTACTAGTACATGTAGTTCAAGTACTACCTTGCTGTGGAGTAAATTAGTGATAGGTGATGGTAATTAGAAAATAGGTGATGGCCACCTACAAGTTTATCAGGGGTGACCACCAGTATCTGGGGGAACGTTTGTTCACCAGAGCGCCCCAAGGGATGACGAGGTCAAATGGTCACAAACTACTACAAGATCGTTTCAGGCTGGACATAAGGAAGAATTTCTTTACTGTCCGAGCCCCCAAGGTCTGGAACAGCCTGCCACCGGAGGTCGTTCAAGCGTCTTCATTGAATACCTTCAAGATGAAACTGGATGCTTATCTTGCTGGGATCCTATGACCCCAGCTGACTTCCTGCCCTTTGGGTGGGGGGCTGGACTCTATGATCTTCCGAGGTCCCTTCCAGCCCTAATGTCTATGAATCTATGAAAAAAACTCCACAGTGGGTAGGTATACACATACTTTTACGTGTTCCTAAACTTAATGCACTTTTGCCTAATGCACATTAAGGTGATTTAGGTGTGCGTCTATATGTGCATGAGCTAAGGCGCATTAACGTGCTATACAGACCGACTTGGGACTAAAGTTAGTCTCAAGTCAGTCACCATATACAGCGTTAATGCCCCTTAGCACATCTACATGCGTGTTAAGGCATTTCAGTTATTTGTGCATAAATTTGATACCTGCTTTTGCTTTTGCAGGTATCAAATTTAGGTGTGAATAGCCTAAAATCACCATTTTTAAGGCACATTAAGAATGCGCATGTGTAAACTCATGTCCTTAATGAGCCTTAAAAATGGCTAATGCACCTTAAATTGGCATGTGTAGATGTGCCTAGTAGCACATGTGTAGATACTCCCCAGCTGACTGGGTCATTAGGGTGCCTCAGTATGAGGTTTCCCTGCCAGCTAGTCCTTCTGTAGCACATTGAGCTAGGGAGAGCAGCCCCAGGCTGGCAGGCTGACATCCAGAGCCCCGTTGCTCCACCTGGGCTCCACATGCTGTGCTTGAATAAACTGCAGAGCTTATTGCTCCAGAGTTAATTCCTCCTAGGCACATGTTCAAACAGCATGCCCAGAAGCAATTAACTCTGGAGCAATTAGGTCCACAGTTTATTCGTGCACTATAACTGCATGTGTAGACATGCCCAGAGATGATAAATTTAATTCTTATCTGGTAAATGTCAGAATATCTGACATAGCAAAGTATGAGAAAAAGAATGACTTGCAAGATGGTAGGATTGCACACAGTTCTGAGAAGTTAATTTCCTGTGCTCAGTTGTCATTGCTGCCCATTCATGAACTGGTAGCAGATTGTCCAGATGCCATCCTGGCTATCCCTTTCTTCCACGGTCAGACACAAATTTTCCTCTCTCTCTTTTTTTTTTTTTTTAGTACACTCTTGTAGCTGACAAAAATTGATGAATTGTACTGCTGTCTCAGCTGATGTCTCACTGGCATGCTCCTTCATTTACACATTAGTAATTACAAGCCTACAGCTTAGAATGGCAAATGGCTTTCAGCTGTTGCAGTAAGGTAGACAAGGCTAGAGAGGGAAGAACTGGTGAATTTATGCTTTACTGATTCAGGATAGTTTGAGGAGATATCTTTCCCACCCCCCTTTATTCTTTGAACTTTAGCTTTAAAAGGTACCTTTTGTCTTAGTTTTTTTCTCTCACTAACATTTTTGAGAGGCTCAGATGCTACAGAAATGGGGCCTTGTAAGGGCCTAAAAAGGGAAGCAAGGAGCCATAATGGCTCTCCAGTAGCATGAGATGGTTCAGGTGACATTTCAACTAATCTGCCAGCCTCAAATTAGAACTGATTAAATTAGTCACTGTGAGGCATGGGTGCTTAATAAGAAGTTAGAGAACAGAATTGAGGCATTTGAAATGCACTGCTTTAGGAGACCAATGCATGTCTTGCACACTGAGCACCAGAACAATGAGTCTGTCAAGCAGCAAATCAGTTAAGAATCCTATGAACCGTTGTTGGAGGTTGTGCGACGAAGGAAGCTGCAATGGTTTGGACACAACACAAGAGGGCTGGACACCCATGCCAACATCATAATGCAGGGCAGAGTAGAGGGTAACAAAAAAAGAGGTAGACCCAAGAATCGCTGGGGAACCAATATTAAGGACTGGATGGGGATTATTTATAGATTCATAGATGTTAGGGTCGGAAGGGACCTCAGTAGATCATCGAGTCTGACCACCTGCATAGGCAGGAAAGAGTGCTGGGTCTAGATGACCTCAGCTAGATGCCTATCCAACCTCCTCTTGAAGACCCCCAGGGTAGGGGAGAGTACCACTTCCCTTGGGAGCTCATTCCAGACTTTGGCCACTCTAACTGTGAAGAAGTTCTTCCTAATGTCCAATCTAAATCTTCTCTCTGCTAGCTTATAGCCATTATTTCTTGTAACCCCCCAGGGGTGCCTTGGTGAGTAAAACCTCACCAATTCCCTTCTGTGCCCCCTGTGATGAACTTATAGGCAACCACAAGGTCGCCTCTCAACCTTCTCTTGCAGAGGCTGAAGAGGTCCAGGTGCCCCAGTCTCTCCTCATAGGGCTTGGCCTGCAAGCATTTAACCATTCGTGTGGCCCTTCTCTGGACCCTCTCCAGGTTATCCACATCCCTCTTGAAGTGCGGCACCCAGAATTGCACGCAGTACTCCAACTACGGTCTGACCAGCGCCCGATAGAGGGGAATTATCACCTCCTTGGTTCTGTTCGTCATGCATCTGCTGATGCACAATAAAGTGCCATTAGCTTTTCTGATGGCTTCGTCACACTGCCGGCTCATGTTCATCTTGGAGTCCACTAGGAATCCAAGATCCCTTTCCACTTCCGTGCTACTCAGCAGGTCATTCCCTAGGCAGTAGGTGTGCTGGACATTTTTCCTCCCTAGGTGCAGCACTTTGCAGGTCTGCCTGTAGTTGTTCCCTGCCCTCCAGCATGTCCACTTCTCCCCACAGTTTTGTGTCATCTGCAACCTTAGACAGAGTACACTTCACTCCCTCGTCCAAGTCCCTGATGAAGACATTGAAGAGTATTGTTCCAAGGACCGAGCCCTGCGGGACCCCACTGCCCACACCCTTCCAGGTCGATACCGACCCATCCACTACGACTTTCTGGGTATGAACCTCTAGCCAATTCACCACCCACTGGACTGTGTAGTTATCTTAGTCACAGCCTCTTAACTTGTTCACCAGTATGGGGTGGGATTCCGTATCGAAGGCCTTCCTGAAGTCTAAGTAAACAACGTCAACCCCTACTCCTGCGTCCAGGTGTTTTGTAACCTGGTCATAAAAAGAGACTAGATTAGTCAGGCATGATCTACCTGCTACGAACCCATGCTGGTTTCCCTTCAGCATAATTTTTCCTGCTGGGCTCCCGCAAATGTGAGCCTTGATAATTTTTTCAAAGACTTTGCCAAGGATGGAGGTGAGACTGACTGGCCTATATTTGCCCAGGTCCTCCTTCCTCCCCTTCTTGAAAATGGGGACCACATTGGCCCTTTTCCAGTCTTCCGGGACCTGGCCCGTGTGCCATGAGTGTTCAAATATTCCCGTCAGTGGCTGTGCAATGACGTCATCCAGTGCCTTCAGTACCCTTGGATGGAGCTCATCCAGGCCTGCCGACTTAAACGCATCCAGTTCCTCCAAGTGACTCTACACCATCTCAGTGCACAGTAGTCTGGTGCCTTGCTGCTGCCTCTCTACAACCCCAGTGAGAGACTTGTCTTGCCCCTTGCTTAGGAACACTGAGGCAAAGAACTCATTGAGGAGTTCAGCCTTGTCCCCCCTGTCTGTCACCAATTGCTTATGCCCATTTAGTGGAGGTCCTATTCCACCCTGGGCCTTCCTTTTACTCCCTATATATTTAAAAAAAAAAATTGTTAACCTTAACTTGGGATGCCATCCTCAGCTCCATGGTAGCTTTGGCCCGTCTAACTGCCTCCCTACAAGTGCGAGCAGAGGAGGTATATTCCTCTTTAGTAATCTCTCCCCGTTTCCACTTTTTATATGCCCCCCTTTTTGCCCATAGGCCACTCTGGATTTCTCTGGCCAGCCAAGGAAGCCTCTTGGCCCCTTTCCCCCTTTTTCCCCGCATTGGGATCGTCTCCCTCTGTGCCCAAAGGATCATTTCCTTAAGGCACAGCCACCCTTCCCGGGCTCCCATCTCTTCAAAACTCTTACTCTGCAGTGCATCCTTGACTAAACACCTGAGTTCATTGAAATCAGCTTTCCTAAAGTCTAGCACTTTCACCCTCCTCGTTACTTGCTACTAGTTTCACCCTACTAGCTTCAACTGACAGAGTGAACAAAGCTAGCCAAACACAGGGCAGAGTGGAGGAGAGTTGTTACAGCCTCTAAGATGCCCTAATAGTCACTGCATCCTCAGGATGGACTTTACTTGAAATTACTCACTAGGGGTGTGTGTAGCTGAAATGGGGGCCCTACATTGAGTGGTGGGTTTTTGAAAAGACCGCTTCAATTTATGGCCCTTAAACCCCCATGTCGTGCATACACCCAAACTTACCTGCCTTTCTGGTGGTGGGGTGGGGAGGGCGAGCTACCAGTGGGCAGAGCAGACCCTGAGCTGTGGTTGGAGCTGGTGCTTCCCTCCATGGAAGCCCCCCCCAGGCAGCACACGCCCACAGGCACCTGACTTGGGCAGTCCCAGGAGGCACCACAGCTGTGGAGGGAAGCACCAGGCCCCTGCACAGCTCAGGCAGGCAGGCAGGCTCCACGGGAAAAAAAAAAAAGATCTTGGGTAGAGCCTGCCTTCCTAGGTTGCTCCCAGCCTGCCTGCATGGGCTTCCTGCAGAGCCCCTGAGTTGTATGGAGCGTGGTGCTTCGCTCTACGGCTGTAGGGCAGCGAACTAAAACTTCTCAGAGGAGTTTTAGTTTTCTGTGCCCCAAGTCATTTAAGGTGCATTATGCTGCTGAATTTGCAACATTGAGTGGAGTTAATGCATAATACGCCACCAACATGTGCAAACACCAACATGATGCAAAAGCATTTAAGCTGCTTTAAAGTGATGTGCATACATGCCCTTGTTTCATCTACACACAGCCTAAACCTGGTGCATAATTACCAACATCCATGTTCCTATGTTCCTGTCATGGATTCTATGTCTATAACTTCTGTGCCATAAGGAGGAAACTCAGTAAAGTGAACATTTGAAGAGCGGTTTCATTGCAGTCGGACAGTCCTAGACCCTGTTAGACCTACAAGTCTGCAGGCTAAAGAATGCAGAGTTCTATGGTAGGACAGGAGTTATGTACATATGATTGGATCTTTTTTATTCATAGTCTGGCACCACGCACTGCAGGGGAAGAGGGAATCATCACCTATCTCTGTTTAGGAACTGGAGATTTTCCTGACCCTTAAAAGGTCATGGAAAAAGGAAGGCACACAGCACACAGATATAATTTTCTCCTTTGGGATCATTGATTTACAATTAATGTAAATGGCAAAACTCTACTGTGGTTAGGAGCATCATAACAAGGAAACACATTTTGCTCACCTAAAAGAACCATCCACCACTCTGTAGGTAATTTAATCCAATATGCCACTTGGTGGGGCTTTTGAGCTGTGAACTAAGTATTATTTTATTTCTGCTACATGTTTCTTGAAGCAATTGAGACTGCAATATTTTTCAGTGATTTATTTCTATTCAAGAGGTAATAAAAGATTTGTTAAAGATCTTTAACCAATGAAATATCCTTACATATCCTTACATATTTTGGAAAGAAATTTAAGATGAATTCTCCAAGCAAGGGAGCCTAGCACTGGATAGTTATTTCCATGTTTAGCCCCTGTATATTCTACTGAAGTAAATGGGGATGCCTGGCCACCTTTAAAAATAATCTTACTATGTGCAATAAATGCTCATTTTTAGATCTCTCCTCTGGGTTAGAGTGTCCTGATATGCAGGGCCGGGATTTTCAGGACTAGGGCTAAATTTTGTATTCTGAGTTCATGCAAGTGGTTTGTTTAATGGGAGTATTTACATACAGAAGGTGGGCTTGGCTTGGCCCACAGGTATCTACAAACTGCAAATAGAGGACTGAGGGAGCCTGCCTTTTTCACAGGAAAAGGTATTATTACACTGTAGTTGCACTGTTAGAGCATTAAAGGCTAATCAGTATTTCCATTATACCCCACTATACTTAAGAGTTATGTACTGTGGCTGAGACTAAGTAGGCCATAGAGTAGATTAAAGGGAGGTAAAGTGCTCTCCACACAGATGCATTAGATCTGTCAGTATTTCAGCTCTTAGTGCGTATGGGGGAGGGGGAACAGGGACTGAAGGTATGGGCATAGGAACAAGTTACCTCAAGGTAAAAGACATCAAGGATTTACAGCCTGTTCGTTACTCTGAAGTAACTGCTCATACGCAAGCAAGGAGGGGTAGCTTATTCCCCTATCAATGAAAGGCAGAGGAAAGTAGCTTGCTTACCCTGAGGGTAAGTACCTAAGCTACCATAGCTAAACTTTCATTTCCTGTTGGCTAAGAGTGCATGTGCATAGTTTCTTTAGAGTAGGTGATGCACTGTAAAACCCTGACCTCATTCATCTTGTAGTAACTTGTTTGTAATCTGTGCCCTGATAGCCATGGTAGTCTCAGAGTATTTAAGCACCTATCTCCTATTGGGACATCAATTGTAATAGGAGTAAGGTGCCTAAACAACAGTTGAAGATCTGGGCTTAAGTGCCTAATGCTTCCTTTTATAGAGGGTAGGGACTAGTAAAATTGCATTACAGCCTCTAAATTACAGTAGGGTTAGCTCTATGCCTGTGCTGTGGATTAGTGGGATATTTTAGCCCGTAACATGGTCTTAATCTCTGGGGCTTTCAAAACAATGGATCTGCATGGATCTAAGCACAGCAGATTCATTTCAAGACAGATTGTGGCTCCAGCAATTATAAGCAGGGATTCAGATTTTCCATTTGCTGCAGAAAAATGCAGATTTTCTCCTTTTAAGGGAGAAAAATGTAGGAAACCATGGGTTTCCTGTTGCAGGCCAGCATAGTTCCAGCCTAAAAGTGTCTGCTTGGGCACACACTCACATAGTAGCCATACAGCATGGTGTAGAGCAGCTTTTGCAGTTCCCTGAGGATAAGTCTATGGGGGGGGGCATAGGTAAGGCATGGGGGAGGCATAGGCTATACATTGAGGGGACACTAAGGGGCATGTGCCCCCCAGATTTGTGCACCCACAGTGGGGCACGGGTCTGCAGTCTGGCTGGACAGGCACAGGCAGGAGCTGCCTCCATGGCCCAGCGGGCAGGTGCAGGAAGGTGGAGCAGGGTAGTGAGACTTGTTGCCATCACCACAACCCCTGTGCTAGCTGCATTGCCAGCACTGTGAATAGTAATGGACTGGGGGGAGGGGGCCAAGCTAATATCTATATATATTTACCTATACCTATGTATTAGTGTGGTCCACTCCACTCAGTCCATTATTAAATCTGTTTTTCCGTGAGGGAAAAATACACACACACACACACACACATTCATGGGAAATCATAGATTTGGGGGCAGTTTAATCAGAGAATTTTAGATTTTTAAACAGGGAAAACCAGGATCCCTAGTTCTAACCTAAGTCATGTCAGGTTGGTGAATCAACAAATGGTTTTCTTTTTGTACTCTGAGTCAGTATGTAAAGTCATCTTAGGGAAACTTCTTTTGAATGAGAAATCAGAAGGCTATTTCTGTCCTTAAGTATCTCATGGCACCTTCCACACGTGTGTTAAACCCAATATTCCACCTAAATTTCTGCCCTGAAGCTAGCTCTGTGTATTTCTAATACTCACCATTAAACGCCTGTTATAGTGCATGCTGGAAGCAGCAGCATTGTTTTGTGGATGAAATGAGTTCGTTTAGTTCAGAATATTTGGGTTTGGGATTCTTCTAGTATTCAAGGTTCTTTATAAGTGTAAATCAAGTTGTCAGTAGTATTTATTTCTCCTGCCTTTTATAAATTTAAGTCTTATCCTTTACAAAATGACATGATTGTGTAATTTTGTGATTTCATTCATTTTCTGTCTGATTTACAGCAATCTGTACTGCAGTGATATTCCTGCTTTGCTTTTTTACTGAGCAACATCTTCCTTTTTCCTTCCTATTCTTTAATTCTTCTGTACAATTATATGATTTGAGGTTTTTATCTCTATGAGAAGAAAATGACCACGTGAGCTTTAACTACCTGAATGTTTCTATGATTGCTTGGGAGTGCAGAAGGATCATTTGGGGTATTTCTCAGTATTCAGAATGTTTCTACCAATATGCTACACAAATAAGGATCAGTACATTTAAACCTTTTTGAACCATGGAACAGATGTCATAAATATACATCCACCTAAATATGCATTTTACTGGCAACCTTGAAAATGCCAATGATCTAACCCTAAAGTTGCCTAGGGCCAGCTTTAAATGACAAGCTCTGGATTCATTCTGGCAGCATTTCTAAGGGTTTCAACATCACTACAAGTTTGACATAATAATTATGGGCTTGTAGAACTAGCCCACTAGAATCAGTGGAACTAGCAGGTTAATCCTCTGTAGCTATGATCAATGTTACACGATTAGAGTCAGACAATAAAGATCAATCTTTCACAAGCACTTCTGTGCATGTCAAAAATTCATGATTCCACCACCAATATTCCCCCACTGATTAGTTACACATCAATATGGTAACTACTATTTATTTATTTATTAGATTTATATGCTTCCCTCACCTCAGAAAAGGTTCCAGACAACTTGATAGAGAGGGAGAGAGGGAGAGAGAGAAAGAGAGAGAGAGCGAGCAAGCACACGTGTGTGTCTGTGCGTGCGCATGCACACGTGTGTGTAGCATTTTGATGTCCTATTCTAAGTATGAAAACATACTGTAGTAGAGCTCAGTAAATAAGTTGATCCAAGAAACTTAATAAATATGATCTTTTGTCTTTTTTCAAATGGTCTGTGAATGGTATGCAACTTTCCTTAATTTCTTTATCACTCAAACGTATTCCTACAAGCTTTTCAGTAAACAATTGGGCTTCCTAGATTATTCACAATGTACACCTTCATGTTTACTTGAATAAGTTGTATCACTCCATAATCTTTTCTTTGCTTTGATTCTTTTTATCTAATCAAGTTTTGTCTAACCAAGCCATGCAATTTCAAGAACTATTTATAGAAAATAACATTTGCTTTTCGAAGAGGTTTTGTATTGCTATCCCCACTCCACATTCATTTGAAATATCAGCTCTTCTTTCCCTTTGCAAGTGATACCGGCCTTTGTTGCCTACTCATTAAATGCTCAAGTAAGTCCATCTGTGCTTTTTCTGGTGCTGCCCCTTAACCAGGGGAGGAGTTCCCATAAACATCCATAAATCATTGCAGCATCCTTCTTCAAACATTCCTTTCATGTAATGTCTACCAAGCACTTAACAGTTTGTAGGTATGTTGATACCAATAACATCCTGATCAGTACTGCCTCTGTTTTTTGGGCTCTCTACATGTACCTCTATATTCAGCTGTTGTCCCTTGTCTTTTATAAAAAAGCAGTATGGAAACCATACTGTACTATGTGTCTGACATGCCTAGAGCTGTGGAGCTCTGATCCATTACTAGGGCTCCTTACAGAGATTGCAATACAAATATTAACTAACAACATCTAGTTTTCATGAGTTTTTTCAAACTTTTCAATCTTGATGACAAAGGGGAAAGAACAAAAAATGTGGCTAAAAAAAAGAATCGTATGGATATGTGAGGAAAGATATTCTTCTAATCCAGGGGTTCTCAACATTGTTGGACTTAAGGCACCCCTCATTGCCCCCCCCCCCATAGCTTTTGTGAATTGAGTGGCATCCCATTTAAAAAATGAATGTATATATTACAATGTTTACTTCCTTGCAGAGGGGTCTGGTAGTGGGTGCAGGCAACGGGCCAGGCAGGGTCAAGCTTAAGCCTGCCCTTAACTGCTTTTCTCCTCACACCTGACATCTCCTGACACCTCGCAGCACCCTTCAAAGGATCTGGAGACACCCTGGTTGAGAATCACTGTTCAAATCATTCAGGCTCTGCAACATGTTATCTCAGTTACTACCAACTGGTTGACATTTTAATGGCTTTAACGAAATAAATTCAGTAAATAGGACTTAATAGGAAAAATGCATTAACTTTCCCAAAAATATGAGTTATGGGCAGAGTTTGTGTGTCATAAAGTTGCATGTTAGAGTTCAACCATAACATTAAGGTAACAGTAAATTTCTATCAAAACGTTAAGGTAAGTAAGGGAAACACAAATAATTGAAGACAACTAGATTTGAATGTGTGAGGCCTATCCAATTTTATCCAGCTACAAGTATAATTAAGAGAAATTTGTTTTAGAATATCCATCACTGGAGTTCTTTAGCAGCAAATTAGTCAGGAACGATGTAGATATATTTGATACTGCCTTAGGGTGGGAATAGGGACTAAGTGAATTCTTGAGGTCCCTTCCAGCCTTATTTCCCATGATTCTAAGATGCAAAATTCTTCTCACTGGTGAACTGATTGTTATTTAAAAAGTGATATATGTTTAATAACAGTTGGCCAATCAACTCCCACATGCTCTTGTCACTTGAATATGTTTTGCCAAGTACATTATATATAAAGTTACCAGATTCTGCTGCTCCTACTCTTGTTGGGTAATCCCAGTGTACTGCTTGTGGAATGCAGTCCTACTCCATGTGAACAGCCACAGCAAAAGCTCTCCTCATGCTACCATAGGCAACTGGTGCCCCCTGAGTCGAGGGGGCGCATACTCCCCCAGCAACCAGTCAGCAACTGGTGGGGTCCCCGCAGCTGATCTTGCTGACAGTAGGGGGTCCCCCATGGCCAATTGCACCAACCCAGAAGCACTAGTGGTGCTCCAGGAAGTGCCAGTGATGCTTCTTCTGGTGCCCTCACTTCCTGGTTGGCACTTATCGGGGGGGGGGCACCTGTGCTCCTGCCTGCCCCCACTGCCCATTGCCTAATTGGGGAGCACTGGCTGTCAGAGGGTGCACCAGTGCTCTTAGGGGTGCATGTGCACCCCCATGTTCCCCTACACATTGACACTGCACACTACTATTTGCACCAGGCACCTTTCTTTGTAATTAATTTGCCATAGTTTTCAAAGTTTTGTGGTTTTCTTAATTAATTTAGCCACTAGACTTAACTGTGTACTTGCAAGTCAGTCACCTGGAAAAGTAAAGATAGATCTGTCAGATAGTTTAGTCTGGGATGAGCAATTACTATGACATACAGTAATTTAAGTGAATTTCCTTACGACTGGAAAAAAATAACCCAATTGATATCTGAAACATCAATTAAACTCTTTATTAAAAACCATGCATATAAGAAATATTTACAAATGGCAGTTCTTTAAAATCTAGCAGTCATGTACTTTGGATGAGTTAAAATGAAAAACTGTTAGAAAATAAAAGCAACATAATAACCAGTCATGGTCAGCTATTTATGTTATAATGCAGGGATCTTGATATTGTATCTTCATGTTGGACTGTCCATTCTCTTCCCACTGCTACATTTGCTGCTGGCATCTATAAAGCTGAAGAAGTAGGCTACATGCCATTATGTATTAACCTCTTGCACTTTTCTTTGCTTAACAACAATAGGCCATCTTTATTGCTCAGCATTTGATGTGGTGAGAGGAAACGTTTCCTAGTCACTTCAGCTTTTGTATTTTATTGCTGGTGGCAAAAATTCATTTGTTTGCACAGATATGTCTGTCTTGAGCTTGTGTTTGCCTAAAGAAAACTCATCAGAATGATGAGTGGTGACATCTCAGTTGCTCAAAGGCTGGAAATTACTCCAGATGTTCAAAGGTTGATTATTCTTCCTATTATTGATCTCTATCATTTGCAACCTACCTATATTTTTGAATACTATTCTTAATATTTTGATTGTGAATCAACCCTGGGGTTGAAGTTCCTGTACAATCATGGAAGCTGTTTAAATGGATTTATAACATCTTGACTGTATTGGAAATCTTTATACAGCCATTTAACCAAGCTAGTTATTGGAATCAGAGATTATCTCTATATGTTTCATTTCATAGAGAAGATTCAAATCACATTTACATCATAGTAGCAAAAATGTAGCAAAACTAATACATTAAATGTGATTAAAAGTAGCTGTCAAATACACAACCAAATATACAACTACCTTTTCATCCTTCTCTCTCGCTCACACACACACATACACACTATACATACAGACATTCAGGGAGGTTAGCGGGAGATTAGACTGGGTTAAAAATGGCCACTACATTTAATATAAATTGGGATGGCGGGGCTAGCAGGGGAGCTTGGAGGAAAGGGGGGGCAAGTGGGGTCCGTGGGGGGTTGGGAAGATTGGGGGGCCCAGCAGAATCTGAGGGGGGGACTTGTGGGGATCAGGGGACAAGTGGGGTACATGTAGGGGATTGGGGGGAAGCAGGGTCTGCAGGGAGGATCAGGGGGATTGAGGGACAAGCTGGGTCTGTGGGAGGTTTGGGGGGGATCAGGGGCAAGTAGCATCCATGGGAGGGAGGGTTAGGGGGATGGGGGCCTCTCTCACCCCCAGGTCAGGGACTACTTTTAGCTCCCTGACTCCCAGATGAGCAACCTTGCCTGGTGAACCTCCCCCCAATCCTGCCTACCTCTCCCCCCACCTTGACTTACTTCCTCAGCTCCTGGCACCAGTGAAAGCCAGTAAAACTGACATTGGAAGTGGCTTGTGGGATGGGGAGTTTGGCTGGATCTGTTGGAGTGGGGGACTGGATGGTCTGGGGGGCGGGGCGAATTGTCCACCTAGGGGGGTGGCAAGGGGAAAGAAAGCTAAAAATAGCCTGTTGCTGGGTGGGGAAAATGCAGTCCTGGGGTTGGGGCCAATAGCTGGGCTTTCCTAGCCTCAGGGCTGTGCTGGGAACTGTACAGAAGTTCAGTTAGATTGGTCTCATTGGACTCAATCTAACTTAGACTACCTCCAGGGTACAGTTAACTTGGATTAGGTTGGCCATCTCTAGATTGATCTAACCTTCCTGAATTTCTATACAGTTTGCACTTAAATTGACTTAAGTAGGGATCTCAGGCCAGCTTTATACATTACACATTTACTGGTATAAATAATGGGAAATGGGTCTATTCCTGTAACAGAACAGAAATTCAGCACACAAAACTGGTCTATACCCATAACAGAAGTTTGGCACAGGTAGGCTGGTTTAAAATGGCAGAACCCAGTCTAAGATGTGCTCCTCCTCCCTCCTCCTGCTTCCCCCTTCCACCAGAGGGCAAATGTGTGTTTTGTTCACTACCGATCTAAACTAGACTGCTTAGAGAAAAATGCATAACTTAGATTGATTCTGCCTCAGGCTTTTTGAATGTCTGTACCTAATCTAAGTGTAGGGTCTGCACCTGGGTGAACAATGCTAGATTGGATGGCCATTTTTAATGTGATCGAACCTCTGCCTAACCCCTCTGAACATCTGTATTTGTACACACACACACACACACACATACACACACACAGAGGAAAAAGTAGGATCTGGATCTAAATTCATCCATGTTCATCCACCTCCTTTGGTTTATAAAATTAATTTTCTGGAGGAAATCCTAGCTATACCTATAATTATGCATGTTTTCCAGAATTCACCTTCTTTTACTGAATTCGAAATGGCTACAAACAGCATAAAAAAGTGTTAACACCTGAAGCTGTTAACAAAGAAGGCACTTCTTCATGAAAGGGAAGGATTTTATACCTTGATGCCAGGTTATAGAAAAATGAAAGTTAAATACCAAACTCTGTACATTAAAACTAATGAAGATTCTTCAGAGGATTGTGTCAGGATATAACACCAGTATGATAAGACTGTCAATGGATTTAAACAGGAATATTCTCCTTAAGAAAAAGAAATATATATAGTTTAAAAACTGCCTGACTTTGATTGCATTTAGAAAATACCATGTGGTTAGCTGTGGTGCAGTGATGAACAAACACAGAAGTTAGTTTTACATTGGAAGTTGCAATGACCTGCAATGTGGTGGTTGAATGTGTCATAATTTCCCTAAAGCCTCACTGTTTTCTCCAGTTTAAGCCTTCAGTTTAAAATAAAATACCAGACTCACATAGTGACTGCAGCTACATTGTAATTAAAGAGCAATTACATGGTAATTATGCTTGTTGATACCTGTCAATAGCATTAATTCATATGGCTAATTTATGACTCAGAGCGATTATAGCATAAATACTAAGTAGTTAATGTATTTGGATTCTAGAAATCACATGAACTAAATATGAAACCAAAAAGGTATTAAGAAATGTTCAAGTCATGCTGTGGCCTTCCAGTTATACCCAGGGGCTGCAAAACATATCTAACAAAACGAGGTTTAAGAAGATAAATTCATTCAGCTTGTCAGAAAGAAGGTGGAGAGACAAGTTAATTAACAAGGTAGGGAAGTTACACATGGAAAAATATATCTGATAGTAGGAAGCTTTACTCCGTGCTGGCAAGGCATAGCAAGATCTAGAAACTGAAGTTAAACACAGTCAACCTTGAAATAAGATTCATTTGTTTAGGTTGGAGGGTAATTAAATATTGGTACTGCTTGCCAAGGAGATGGTAGATTTACCATTTGCTCTGCCAAGATTAGATATCTTCATAAAAGTCATGCTTTAATCTAGCTTCTGTGAGAAATTTTACAATAGACAGTTTGCTGACAGGAGGATTTACATTAGATATTAAACTTAATATCTGTAAGCCAGAGAAAGAGAAATAAGAGAGGCAACTGGATTTGAACAGGTCTTAGTTGTGTGCAATCTGATGTTGTCAAAGTTTTTAGAAGGCCGGAAATATGTGAAAGGCTGGAAATACACTGGCCTGCATCTGCACCAGGTGGAAGGGTCAGTGGGGACATAAGTGGGTCTGTTTTGATGGCAGTGGTGGTCTTTTCTAGCCTGGGAATCTGAGGGTGCCTGTAGATGTGCTAGGAGGCTGCTCTCATGTGCTGTAATTACAGTGCGTCGGAGCAGACTCAATTAATAGGGTCTGCTGGAGTGCGGATATTAATGCACTCCAGCCAGCCTCTATTTCTCATGTATCAGCATCCCCATGCTTCAAAATAGTGGTGGTAGCACTTTAACTAAAGTTCATTTGACAAGCTTTAGTTAAAGTGCCCCTGCTGCCATTTTGAAGTGTGGGGACACTAATACATGAGACGCTGCGGGTGCTTTAATTAGAGCAGTTCTCAGAGATACTTTAATTAAAGCACTCCCCCCATACCACTCCACCCTTGGAACATGTGTAAAAATGCCCTGAGTGTCTTAGACACTCTTAAGTCACCACACTCAGCTCCTTTTTCATGGTGTTTGGGAAAAACAGGCTGCCTACACTGCTCTCACAATGCTCATACCACTTGCAACTTCACTTTAAGAGAATGATTATAATCAAATCTTAGACTTCAAGGTTTCAGCCAGTTACCTCTACAAGGGTCAGGAAGGAGTTATTCCCTGAAGGTCACCTAGCTAGAGATGTTTTCAAGTTGGTTTATATTCTAGCCTCTCTCTGAATTAGTGCAAATTGGCCTTGATTGGGGAAGGACACTGAGCACCGTGGATCGGTGGCAGTGAGAAACCCTGCCTGGCTAGCATATCTTGCTTATATACTCAGATTCATTCTGATTGCCAGATTTGGGTTGAGAAAGGAACTTTCATAGGGCAGCTTGACAGGGACCTTCTTTGTTTTACTCTGCAGCTTGTAGTCTTGATTAGCTTGTAGTCTTAAGGTTCATATCACTTAATCAGTTCCCTGCCATTGAACTGATGGTGCCTTAGGGTCTCCTGTCTAGTTTCCTAAGGACTGAAACACTCTGGTCTAACTAAAGTTTTGAAACCTAAGAATGTATCCTGTTAGCCTTAAACCATCTTAAACTATGAAATTACGAATAATATTTGAATGAATGGGATTTACAGGTATCCAGAAAAATAATTGGTGTGTCACTACTCTGCCCTGTAACACAGAACAGTATAATGCCATTAATTGAAATCACATATTTTTTCTAGCTCTCATAATAGCAAATATCTGCTTCAGTTACAAGTCCTTTGACATCTTGCAAAAGATTACTCATTTTCTTCTGACAGCATATTCATTTTACTGGTTTTGGACACTAAGGAGTTGCAGTTCTGTCTCAAATATCTGCAGATTCAATTACAGGAAAGATGCAGGTGAATCTTCCAGTTCCAAATGCAGCTCTGACAGCATTTAGGTTTGGTGAAAGGGTCTGAGAGTCAAACGGCATTTGTGTCTCATGTCTTTCCATAAGATTTTTGAGCAATCTTCTCAGCACGCCAATTGAAATCACTCCTTTCAAAGCAAAATATGCTGCTATGTTATTGGACCTAGAGATCCAACGGCAATTAGCACCAAATAGCTCATATAATACCAGGTTATCCCAGCTCTGAATCTAAGTGGACAAGATGGTCCTTTTAAGATACATGTAAAATGACCAAGGTCACACAGAAGGATGGTGATAGAGGTAGGACTAGAATCCAGATGTGAAACTCTGGATTGACATGAGTGGAGTCAGGATTTTACCCCAGGTCTCCCAAGCCAGAGTCTAGTGTCCAAGCCACTAAATAATACTGCTTTCCTTGATGTGGATCAGTCCCTGACTCTACCCTCGGGGAAATAGCTCTGTACCCATTGTATTTCAAGTTTGTTAAAAAGCATCTCTCTCTTTTTTCTTCTCCCCACTTCTCCCTGTAGATTTCAACTGCTTGCAGGTATGTTACTAAATGTGCTATTTGTAGCCTTTGGTATGAAAGGTGCTATAAAATGTAAGCTGTTATTTAGTCATACCAGATCAACCATGAGCTTCTCTTCGTGCTTATTACATTAAATAAATCTTAAGAACAGTGTAAATCATGCAAATCAAAAATTATGTAGAGATTATGCATCAAGTGCCAAATGTGGGTGACAAATCATGCCTTTTTTTTTACAAAAGATGAAATGTAAACTGTATAATCTCTAATGCACTAAGTCTAATTTATATTACCTAGCATCCTGTTATGCCACTTATGAACTGGCAGCATATGGTGGCAAGTGCTGACAGATGACAAACAGTATTTCCACAAGCAGCAAGGCTTTCTTTGCTGCACATTAATCAATACATTGAAAAGTTGAAGCTTAAACAAAAAAACAACAAAAAGATGATCAGAGAACTTTAGGGCAAGGCATCTTCTTTGGATTTAGTTAAAAGCGTACAAAACGAAAGCATAATATTTCATAGCTATAATAACATAACATAGCTATTGGGGATGGGGTGTGGGGAGGGGAGATGTATACAATAGGCTTCTTGCTCACATAGCCTATTTAAAACAATCTGCTTCCCAAGGGCTAGTAAGCAAAGTTCATGCAATCTTAAGTATCTATTACTAAATTTTCAAAAATAAGTTGGCAGAAATTCAGTGAGTTTTACCATGGTGTTTCTATTCAGGGGTTAACTTTGAAACATATATGCCCTCCTACAAACTTCATTCACTTTGGGGCATCGAGATGAAAGATCCCTTTGTTTTTCTCACTTACACATAATCAGCAAACTCTATTGGCAAAAGCTTGCTTTTAAAACGCCATAGCAATCAAGACAGTGGCATGTCAGTCAGTTTGTACAGGAAAAATAATACCTGTGAAAATGTTTTCACATAAAGTATCAGCAGGAGTTAGCAAGGGGACAAATGTGAGGGAAGATGGAAAGAGAAGGATCAATAAGAAGTCAGTGCCAGGCTTGGGGGATTACAAAAGATGATATAATTGTTTAATTAACAGAGGCAATGGGTTTAAGTGGAAAAACAGAAATTTCAATTTTAAATTACAACATGCTCCAGTGTAACGAAGTAGATTAGCACTGAACTTGTGTTCCTTTTCTCCATTTTGACAGGGAATGCCATTAGTGATAAAACTATGCCTGTCCAGCTAGGGACGTGAGTGTAGTCTGTAAGCTTAAGTACAAACAACCAAGGAGCCTGAGGCTGAATCGATTCAATCTTTGCAGCTTTCTCTAAACTGCCTGGATTGAACCGATAAGCAAGTGAACTGACTTTCACTTTTCAAACCAGAAAGACAGCCAGACCCCTGCAGTAGTTCATACCAGTAGCCAGGGAGTATTAGAGCATGTTCTCCAGCCTGCTGGCCACTGCAGAGAGCCTGGCGATTCCCCTAGCCATGCCCTCTCTTCAGTCTCCAGCACCGGACCCCCATTGGGGAAGGGGTAGCCCCCAGCAGGGCATTTCTCCCTCTCTCCCATGCCCAGAGCTGGGAGATGGGCAAGTCCCCTAGCCATGCTCCCTCCTCAGCCCCAGACAGGCTGAGGAGCAGGTGTGGGGAGAAACCTGGCTGTGCCTGGTCATGGGGGTGGCAGGGGGGTAAACCTGCAGTGTAAGTGTTACTCCCTGCCCTTGATTGCCCTGGCAGAAGAGGGGGCAGGGCCAGAGGAATCAGCTTGGCTCCTGGCTGCAAAAGATGGAAAAGCCACTGCTGAGAGCTGGGGGGAGAGGCCAGCCCTGCTCTACTGGATCAGAGCACAGCCCAGGGCTGCACGGCATCCTGGGATGCTGGAGGAATGTGAGTTACCTTGAATTGGGAGGGGAATCTGGGACAGAAGTTCCATAACTGGTTTGACCTAAATCAGTTAAGTGTGGTACTACATCCATCCAGGATTATCTTAAACCAGTTTTGGCCATTTTGAAAGCAGTTTAAATGCACTGAACTTCTGTTCTGTTACAGGTTTAAACTGGTTCCTGATCACTTAAACTGGTTTATGTGGAACTTCTGTCCCTAGCCCATACAATATCTGAAATTCCAGAAGCCCAGGCAACAAAATGGAGGAACTGGGCAGTATAAAAATAACAGAAACAAAATAGCAGGCATAAGTTGAATGCAATTTTTGAAGGGTATACATTGTTTAGGAGACCTTTAAAAAAGTAGTGGGGTAGGATTTTCCATTAATACTTGGACAGACTGTAAAAAACTAATACTTTGTAACATGGATTAAATATATTCAATCTGGGTCAAAATCCTGTTGTGGGAAAATGGTAAAATATTTTTTATTTATATAAATTTGGGAGTCTGGTAGAGACCCTTGTAGCTGCTTTTGGATCTGTCTGATGTAATGTTATTAGGGAGATAAATGCTTCTTATACAGATTGAAGAATAAATGCTACTAATAATGGTAGGGCCCAGATATTTGTGGATTTGATAGCTGACAAGTTTCTTCATCAGTCAGTGAAGCAAGTAGATGCTATTTTTGACTCAGTTTTGTTAAATAACGAGAACATTATTGATGAGCAATTGTAGAAGACGACCTTGGATTAAGTGTTCATAAATTGATTCAATTTACATTAAAAGAAAGAATAAAACAAATATAGGTCTGTTACTAAATTTCTTGATTTCAAAAGGGTAAACTTTGATCAATTAGGAACATGGACATGCAAATAAGCAATTACAATTTAAGTGAGGGCAGGGATTTACAGCATGTCAGCCACTCTGCAAAAGCTCACCACCACAAAAGAACATAGTAGCTTACCTCTCAGTGAAAGAGCTCCTGTCCCAAGAGACTAGTAACACAGGTAATCTTGGTTGAGGAACTTATGTACTTGAATGTAGAGGAAGGCTTGAATATCTTTAATTTAAAGATACCAAATTTCTTGTAAGGAAGATCTTGTAAGGAAGTTCTTCAGACTCGACTATGTGAATGACCACCTCAAAAAAATATTAGGAATAAGCAAAGGGCCTACAAGCCTTTAGACTCCTTAAGGTGCTCCTCGTATCCTGCCTTAATCATAGAGGCATGTTCCTCCAATTGCAGGCCTATTGTGGTCAGGCTCTCTCTCTGGATTTGGGCAGCCTGTACCATCTGCTGCTCAATCTCTACCCTCAATGTCATCTCCCTGGCTGTGCTCTCTTCTAAACGGGTCCTCAGGGACTGCATCTCTTTCCCTAGGTGGTCCTTTTCTCTTTCCACCTTTTGCCTTTGAGCCCGCAACTCTACACACTCCTTTGTTCTCTTTCTTAGCTCTGTTTCGAGGGACTGCTTCTGTAATGCCTCATGGTTTGCCATATACTCTTTCACTTTTTGCATTTCCTTTGCTATCCCTTTCCTGGTCTCTTCTGCCTGGGTATGGTTCTCTATAAGCTTTTCCCTCAGCTCTCCCACCAGGTGTTCGGCCTGGTCGCATCACTCTTGCCAGT
The DNA here is from genome assembly GCF_030867095.1 of Alligator mississippiensis. Lineage (NCBI taxonomy): Eukaryota > Metazoa > Chordata > Crocodylia > Alligatoridae > Alligator > Alligator mississippiensis. Next base: position 83,868,030 of record NC_081829.1, on the reverse strand, counting down.
TCTCCAAGTCCTCAAGCAGGCTCTCTATCTGTGCCACCTGACTATGGACTTCTTTCTGGAGGGCTCCTATAAGGCTCTTAGATATTTCAAGTTTTTGCATTACCTCCTTTTGTTCTCCTATTTGGTCCATATCAGGCTCTGGAGACTTCCTCCTCCATTCAGCCATCTCCTTCTGCATCTCTCGCAGCTTCTCCTCTTGCTGTCTGCTCTTTTTGGCCTCCTCTGCCATGAGCCGTTCCAGCGCTCGAGTCTTTTCTGCCTCCGCTGCAATCAGGCGCTTTATCTCTTTAGACCCGTCTTCTTTCTTACCAGGTTGTACTCGCAGCTCTAAAGCGGCCACTTTTGCCTCGGCTTGCTCCTTCTTTGATTTCATCATTTCTAACTCCAGCTCTAGATGGGCAGCTTTTTCCTCTGCCTCATCCACCCGCAACTGCCAGGTGAAGGCTTCTTGCCACCTGCCTTCTAGAGCTGCTACTGCTGCCATAGTTAAACTTTTTTTTTTTCCTCTAGACCTGACCCAACGTCTTCTCTTCTATACTTCCAACTGGTAGTCTTGTCTTTGATCTGGGCTTATCCTCTCAAGCCCCAGTCTCACTGCCTCATCTCTCTTTATATTTATCTAGCCCTCAGGTTCGTTCTTCCCTTCCTAGGGACACGGGTTCCTTCCCCGTGCACGGCCTTCGATTCCCGGCCAATGCACCGCTGTCACGGCGGCACCTGCAGGAGGGCCGCGAGCTCCCTGAGGTCCCTCGCACTGTGTCAAGGCCGGCCCAAGGCACCCTCTTATTCTTGCCCGCCACGTCTTGCTGGTAAATATAATAGGGAGGCTACCTTACTCCTCCTTGGGCACGGCTACTCGGGACCTCTGTCCCTGCGATTTTCCTGGACTCTTGTGGTCTCCCCGTATGATGGGTGCTACTCGGGCACCCCAGCCTTATGGGCTATGCGTGGCTCCTACCAGCCCCTAATACCATGCCCCAAGCCTCGCAGATTGGACAGACGTTGTCTGGTCAAAATACACACCCGCTTTCTCAGGTCCTCCTCTGTAATCTAGCCCGCTCTAGGGCCTTCTCCGTATGTCTCTATGCTAGTGCCCCTTCCTGGGCTCTTACTGTGCCCACTCTGGGCTCTCTCTAATACAGTGCCCCTCACTGGGACTCTTAGTAACACTGCCCCTCTCTTGGGACTCTTGAGGCCCACTCTGGGCCTTCTCTAAAATAATCTAGTCCTCTTTGGGACATCCTCTCGAACCACCAGTCTTTTAGGCCCACCGCACTGCTAACCTTTCATTTGCCGGGCGCACTGTGCTGCTATCCCCTTTTCCTGGGGACCACCGCAGCACCGCCCTTCTCCTGGGGCGCTGTACTGCTAACCCCTTTCGTCTGGGTCCACTGCAGCACCCTGCCCCTGTCCTGGGTTTTCTGTAGTGCTAGCCTGTTACCGGGCTTGCTACGCCCGTCCTGGGCTTCTCAATCTTGCTCCCCCTTTGGCCTCTCACATATTGCCCCCTGGGGACTCTCAAACATTGCCCCTCTTGGGCCTCGCAATGGTCCCCCTTCTCTGGGATCTTCCGGGCCCCCACTGGGCTCCTTAATAATACCGCCCCCTGTTTGGGGCTCTCTATGCCCACCCTGGGCTTCCTTCTAAAATCGCCCCTCTCTCTGGGACTTGCTGTGCCCACACTGGGTTCTTTAAATGCCCCTCTCTGGGCTGGGGTCTACACACCCCGTAAGCTGCGCCCCTACTGGCGTCGGGGTCCTCACACTTCTGTGAGCCCCCCTATGAGTACTGTGCTCTCACTGGCGCTAGGGCCCCCACACCACTGTGGGTCCCTTTATGAGGATAATGTGCCCTCTTGGCGCTAGGGCCCCACCCCTCTGGGGTCCCTATGAGGCCTCCTCCAACCCCTATAGCCTCACCCAAACCACTGGTGTAATACAAACACTAAAGCAAACACCAGCCTCCTGGCTATAACCAAAACACAAGGCACTGGGCCCTAACAACATAAGCCTCCTGGCTGTAATTTAACATCATTGCTCCAGCGTCTGGAGCTCTCCCGAGCTATACTTGCTGTTAGGCTTTTTCTCCCTCTCCCTCTCCCTCTCCCTCTCCCTCTCCCTCTCCCTCTCCCTCTCCCTCTCCCTCTCCCTCTCCCTCTCCCTGCCCCTGCCCCTGCCCCTGCCCCTGCCCCTCTGGCTGCTGGCAGAGAACTGCCAGCCTAGCCTTGGCTCTAGGCTTTATAGGAGACAGGCCCTGCCCCCTCAGGATCAGCTGACTTTCCTTAGTTGCCCTGGTAACCTGCAGCCGTGCTCATTATCTCTGCTACGGCTTTTCCCCAGCAGTTCTCTCCTCTCTAGGAGCGGGGCAGCAAGGTGCGCCGCAACACTTATAAATTCATCAAAGTGATAAACACCAGGGAGGGAAACAATTTAAACTAAAGGACAAAGCTGAAACAAGAGCAAATGGGTACAAGCCATCCCTGATTAAATTTAGACTGAAAATTAAAAGAATGTTTGTAATCATCAGAGCACTGAAGCTCTGCAACAGCATCCCAGCATGAGCAGAGGGAAGAAAAACCTAAGTACAATTGAGATGGAGCTGGATGAGTTTATGAAAGGGATTGTTTCTGTTAGACCCCAACTCTATGTGGTGCCCAATGACTAGAGAGATGACGGTCCAATTGCCCATGGATCCTGTTGCTCATTAGCCAGAGCAAGCAGGGAGCAAACACCAGCACACATGGCTCACAACAGCTCTATTCAGAATGGAGACAGCTTTGGGTGAGCTCCCTCACAGACACCCAGCCTATAAACATGGGGAGCAGCACTGAACATTTTATAGACCTTGGTTCATACATATTAACATTCACTCCACCTATGTCCTTCCTCGGGTTCCACCTATTTCTCCTCCCACTTCAAGCTCCTCCTCAGTTTACTGCTTACTTCATTAGCATGGCATTGCTTATGCATTTCCTTCATTTGCATGCCTCTCTGCTAAGAGCGCACGTGTAAGACTTTGACCTCTGCTGCTTTCGGTCACTTGCTGGTTCTTTCTCGTTCTTTGCTGAGTTCAGCACCATCTCCAAGGTCTTGCTTCTACTTTATCCCTTGACGATAGCTGGTGGGCTGCATCTTGTTCCTCTTACACAATGGGCTTTAACACTATTACTTTGTTTAGAAAACTGCTTACCTAAGCATTTGCAAGGTTAGTCTTAATATATCATTCTGCCTTGTGACCAGCAGCTCTGCTGAGACCCAGAAAAAAGGCCTTTATTCAGTTGCAGATCCAGTGCTCCCCAAAAATCTACATTACTGTCAACCTAACAGTTTCCAACAATTGTTTGGGGCTGCCCAGGAGATCCCTTCTAGCCTCCTGCTCCCAGCCTTAGAAATCATGTGACAAAGAGGAAAAAAATTCATATCAGTAAATAGTAAGACTATTCAGGGGCTGAAAACAACCAGTATTTCAGAAGATCAGGACATTCAGAGACATGTAAATACGAGGAGATGTGGTTGTTTGCTGTGATTCTGGAAAAATAAAGACCATATTTTTGTTTTCGTATCACTAACATATGACATGGCATAATGCTTGACATGGGGCAACAAACCATGTGGGTGAACATTGTTATCTGTTGTGTCATTTCATGTGCTATATGTCACGTTATGTTAAGATGTGAAATGAATTTTGTAGATGGAGCCATTCCTACAGATCTGTATAGCAAAGGTTGGAGGTGCAGCCCTTGAAACGCCTGAAAACTGCAAGCAATAATGACTCATTTTTCTTGGTGTCTCTGCAGACGGTATGAAGTGATTAGGGATCCTATTCATCTTCACTGTAGTTGTATCTTCTCCCTTCAGAAAATGGAGGCATGAGATTACAAGACTACGAGGGCAGAAAAGAAAAAGCAAGTTTAAAAGGAAATGATGACTTACCCTTTGAATGGTGACTCAAATAAACGTAAGTGACATTTGTAAATACAGGTCTTTGCCCATTATAATGGCATTTCCTTGGGATTTCTGCATTTCTTGCTGCATTTCACACTTCAGTCGATTACTGTAATTACACCCTGCATACCTCTGCTTTCTTGTGGTTTGCCTTCAGAACCACAGAAGGATTCCTGTTGTGCTGGGTTTTCCTACTAATAATCCCATTCCAAGAAATGTCTGGAGCACTCAACTTCCATAGAAGACAATTAGAAAAGAGGATGCTCAGTATGTTAGAGAAAATACACAGCACCTTGCAGCACATGGGAACATAGAAACAACTTGAAATCCTCTTTGAAAGGGTTTCACATAACCTGAACAGTATAAAAACTGCTGTCTTCACATTTCTGGGATGCACTGTATGTTTTATTGGTTCAGAAGTTTTCTTTGGGGATCTTAATCCTGGTTCTGCTATTGAAACTTGCAGAATCCACCAGCTAAGAACTAAAAATGGCTCCTTTAAGGAGCCAAACGGTTGTTGTTCTTTATTCTGCTTGGAGAGGTCAGTGCTTAAGTTAAGTTAAGTCTGATTGCAACCCAGGAAGTGAGAAAAAAAAAAGAAATCTAGTGTTCTTCATAGCAGGGCAAAATGTTAATGCTAGGTCATCAGGTCTATTCATCAGCACTGACTTTAGAATATTTGACAGGCCTTTTGTCAAATGCAAAATGTTTCTGATTAGCATCCAAAATACTGTACACATACCTTTAAAAATAACTCTTTATTAATAATTTGCATTTCAAACTTTGGTGACTTTCACCTTTGGGATCTTAATGAGTTTTACAAGCACTGATGTCCTTAGCTCAGATTCCCTGTGAGGTAAGTAAGAATTGTCATCTTCATTTTACAGATGAGTAAATTGAGATACAGAAAGGTTAACTGTTTGCCTAAAGCTTACACTATGAGTCAGCTGCAGATTTGGGAATGGAGCCAGAAACTTCTGACACTTAGTGCTCTGATGTAAACAGTAAACACCTTTTCTTAACCAATAGACATAGAAAGGGCTTTGAACTATAATGTTTTGATCTATTGAATGAAAAGGTCTTTTAGCTCAGGCTCTGAAGTTCTCACACCATTGGGAGTTTATAGGTAAGCAGACTGAAAAATAAAACAGTATAAACCACAAAAATCTTATTTGCAAATATATTCCCAAATTTACATTTCTCTACTATGTCGGGTCATTTAAATCACTTATTAGTATTCAGTTTACCCCTGGATACTTGTGAACTCAGAATATAATTGGGATTTTAGCATAAATAATTGTCAGTCATCTAATCTAGAAGAAACTCTACAAAGCTACTTAGGTGATTAACAACACAGACCTAATAATGAATGTTGGCTCCTATTCAGAAATAGGAAATTCCTATTCAAAAAGAAAAAAAGTAAATGAGTAATTGGCAATAAATAAATAAATTAATATTATGAATAAAAATACATTTACTATCATGACAAAAACTCTGATATTTTTATATTTATTTTTGTCTTCAATCAGGATGAAAATTAAAATTTGAAATTCCTCTATAGAAGAAAAAGTTTGAAATCCAGTGGTGACATTTTCATAGATGTATGGGGCATAAGGCCAGAAGGAACCACTGTAGTTATTTAGTCTGACTTCCTACATAATATATACCAGGACACTTCCCTGAATTTATTCCTATTTGAAATAGAGCGTATCTTTTAGGGGGGAAAGAACATCAAGTTTTGATTTCAGTGTTGGTATTGATGGAGTATCCATAAAAAACTTGGGAAGTGACTCCAATAGTTAATTACCTTAACTAATAAAACTTTACAAGTAATTGCTAGTCTGAATTTGTTAAACTGAAGAACCCTCTATTTTCTACATTTTATTCCCTAAGTAGGTGCACTTAAAGACTGATCAAGTCAGTCCTCAATCTTCTTTGTTGCACTACACAGATTGATCTCAGAGACTTGGGACAGAAGTTACACATAAACCAGTAACAGAACAAAAGCACAGTGCATATAAACCAGTTTCAAAATGGCTGAACCTGGTTTAAGATAAACCTGGTTGAATGTCGTATCAGACTTAACTGATTTGGGACAAGCTGGTTTATGAAACTTCTGTCCCAGACCCCTTCCTGGTTCAAGTTAAATCAGAGTCTCTCTGCATCCCAGCATGCTTTCCAGCCCTGGCTGGGTTGTGCTTTCTGCTCCAGAGAGCAGGGCTGGCCTCACCCCTCTGCTCCTTAGCTGGAGCAGTAAGGCCTGGCTGATAAGGGGGTGGAGGGGGCAAGCCCAGCTGTGGATGCAACCCAGTCTACAGGGGGGTGGGCTAGTGCCCCCACCCACAACAAACCCTGGCTGGGGGCTGCGGCCAGGGAGGGGGATTAAATATCCCTTCCCCCGCTCAAATTTATTGCTGACTACAACTGTGGACTGCAAATCGTAGAGGCACCTGAAAGCAAGAAGAAGAAATGAACAACCCTGCAGAGTCCTGCTTCTGTAAGTCTGGACTGCGAATCCCAGTGACTTTGGGGGCAGCGGAAAGAGGAAGTGAACACAGCCAGAGGGCCATTGCAGGTATATGGCTGCATTTCCTGTATCAAAGGGTAAATATCTCTTCACTTCTGTTTCAATTTAATCTGTGCAGTTTAGACTAACCTGCAAAGACTGAATTGATTCAGCCTCAGGGGTTTTGACTGTCTGTAGCTAGCCATAGTCATCTATTGTTAGACATGTGTTTAACATTCTCATGTCTCTTATTGAAACCGGCCCAATTTATCAGTACCATTTTTAGATTGCAGACACTAGAACTGGAACTCTATTAGTACTTGATAGACTTCTGTTGATGCCTCTAACGATTGAATTAAGAACATAAGCAATATTATTCTTGGTCAGAACAATGGCCCATCTAATTCAGTATTCTGTCTCTGACAGTAGCAGTAGTAGATGCTTTAGAAAAAAAAAAATGTACAAGGCGTGTCTAGTATAATCCATCCCCCATCATACCCTCCTTAGCATCTACTATCATTGTTGAGAGATGTCAGAGGATGCATTCCTAACTTTTCTATTTCATAGCCATGAATGCATCTATGATACATGAATTTTGACCAACCCTTTGGAAAATCTGGTTATATTGTCTGCTTCTATAACATCTTGTAACAATAAATTCTATAACACTGGTGTAAGAAATCCCTTTTGTTCATTTTAAACTTCTCTCCTCTTAATTTCAGTAGGTGACCCTAGTTCTTATATTCTGGGACTTGATAAATAACAATTCCAAAATGTCCTGCCCTTTTTAGTCCTTCCTGGTATGGCAGCTGCTCCATAACCCTGATCACCTTTGATCTTTATTGCATCTTTCTGTCTAATCCCACGACAACTCAATTTTTTTAAAGAATCTTCAGTAAAGAACCTTGTCAAAAGGTTTTTGAAAATCCAAATATATTATATCAACTAGATCCCCCTTGTCCACATGCTTGTTAATGCTCTCAAAGGACTCCAGCAGATTGATAGGAAAGGATTTCATTTTACGAAAACAATGCTGGCTCAGTATGTCATATTTATTCATGTGAATGCTGATTTTATGCTTTAGTAGAGATCCCACCAATTTGCCAGAGGTAGAGAGAGTTCCCAGCATCAGTGCTGGAGTCCTTTTTGGACGATGGGTCTTATTTTGGCAGCCTGCCAGTCCTCTGGCACAGAGGCCATTTGAAATGATAATTTACATTCTACTGTCAGCAGTTCTGCAATTTCACATTTGAGCACCTTCAGCCTTCAGCGCTCTTGAGTGAATGTCATCCAGTCCTGCTGACTTATTAGGGTTTAATATCTTGATTTGTTCTAAATCCTCCTATTTGGTTATTTCAATATGATTCCGCTCTTTGGATCTATCTGCTAGGAAGAATTTATGTGGTGTAGGAATCTCCCATACCATATTGTCTGCAGTAAAGTCCAATTCAATGAATTCATTTAGTTTCTTTGCTATGGCCATATCATCCCTGAGTGCCCCTTTCATGCCTAGTTAACTCCCACTGTGGGAAATTGCCCACAATGTACTGTAAACTCAAGTTCAGTGGCTTATTCACCATGACCCTCAAGTCTTTCAGTCACAAATTAATTGTAGAAAAAGCAACATTTTGTTTGATTTTATGAAGCAATGGATAATGACGTTAGAATGAAGGATGGAATTTATGGCACTTAGCTGGAAGTCAAAATTTGGACTGCCACAAATTGCCTGCAAGCCACTTCCAGCTAGACTCAATAAAGAACTTGGCAAAAAGCAGCCTACACATAGCCAACAGCCAAATGCTGAGGATGGAAGGGGGCTAGGGCAGTCCTTAACCCTTCCCTGCTCCAGGCTCAGGTACATGACTCAGGACAGCAAGTACTTCTGTCCAGTCAGGAGAGGGTCCCCAGAGTAGGCATCTAGTGGTGGTGATGTCCATCTTTTGTATAAGAGCCAAGTGGTTACGATACGTACCCAAAGTGCTGTATTTCATATTAGGCAGTCTTAAAATGCAGAAACAGTCCTCGCCAACTTCCCCAGTGAGTTACCTAAGCACTAGGGTACATGGTCATGCTTCCTCTCAGTCGCTCTCAGGCTCAAGGAAACTTGCTTTCTTTACTACTCTGTGGCACACCTTGACCAGGAAGGGTGGACAGTGCCAATATTCAGCTTTAACCTATAGACCAGTGCTTATAGTCATCTTTAGGAAGGCAGAGGTAGGTTGGAATACCATCCAGCTGAGGGGCACTGAATCTGGGTTTCCCACATCCTGGATGTGTAGCACTAGGGTATTATACAGAAGGTGGTCAGTGGCACCATCCCTACTAGTCACGTTTTAAAAGGAAGTGGCCCCCACTGCATTTTGTCCTATGGACATGTGTGAGGTATGCTCAATGCCTACCTACTGGATAGCATGACTCAAGGAACTTGGGCTAGAGAAAGCCTACTTTCTGCGTTCCTGTTGGGTTGAGGCAAAGGATAGGCCCTGAGAGTTGCTCAGTCAGAGGCACTTTTGCATGTGCCCAGGAGCAGAACTTGAGGTGCCTCAGGAACTTAAAGTCCATTGGGAAGCACCTAAAGAGGGTAGTTAGGTGTCAATTGAGCACATGCCCCATTTCTTCTTAAATTCTTTATTGGATCTAGTCCTTAACACCTCTTACTTCTCCATCTTTAAATAGAGCTAATCACAACCCCTTTTATTGTCTATTTAAACTATAAGATCTTTCCCTATTGCCTTTTGCCTGCACACTACTTATCACAAGGGGGGTGGGGAAGGAAGGGGGGAGTCTTGATCTTGTTTTGGGGCTGTGGATCTTAGCATATTACCAATATTAATAATGAATCTAAGTTAATCCAGTTATAACTGATAGTCTGTCAGAGACACCGCTGCCTTTAATTTTGTATACTCATATACATTGTATAAAATGCTATCAAAGGAGAACATAAATTATTCAGCTAGCTCTAACGAATGGTGTGTAAGTCTATTTTGAAATGCTTCTTAAATATATAAAAATACCCTCTTTGTTATGTTATTAATTATTTCATATTAGGTTATTTCATGGTTTACGATGGTGTTTTTCCTTAAAAATCTTCCACCTACATAAGAAAAAACAGGTAGCACTAAACATTCTGGATAGACCTGAATCCAGAGACAGTCTTGTTTAAGGGAATTAAAATCATGGTTTCTGTAATGTAAGCAGACAGTGAGTATGCAGTCTTTGGCTATTTATAACTCACAAACAAGGCAGGCAGACAGCTAATGTAGCCAGAGGCAGGCAGTAACAGAGCAATGCTGTTTTATCAGCAAGCCTAGGTGGACATGTCATTTGATATATCCATGTGTGAAAATATTTTTATCATCTATATGTTGAAAAAGGTCACTGAAGTTTTAAATATGAAATTAAATTAAACCTTACTGAAGATAGCAGGATCCCTCAGGCACTTGGAGTATAGGCCAGTGGCTTGAACAATCATTGTAGAAAATCATAAATTAATAGCCAACCACTTGAGTTTACTTGAACAAAAATTTGGACGTCAACTTTTCAGAAGTTAGAGTGAGAAATGTTGTTTAGGAATGCATCACAACCAAGTATAGAAAACTGAAACTGGTTACAAAATTGCAGTTTACGATAAACAGCCCTACCCACATGTCAACTGAAAACCAAGCTTTCAAATAGCATTTTAGGAAGCAGTCATAGTTAATTTGAAAGCCCTAGATATGTGAAAACCAGTCACCAATGAATTGACATTGTTCATGATAAATGTCACCAATTTTGATTAGCTGAAGACCAGCTGCATACGTCTTGAATTTTTGCACCTCATGTTTTCTAAAACCAACAAAATAGAAATGACCAGTGTTGCCTCATTGGAGTTAAAGTTCAGGTACTTCATGCCATAACAGCATCCATCCCCTTCTCTGTGGGCTAAGCTTCCTGGCCAGAATATTATACTTGCTGGATGCATCCACACGTGCACTAGAGTGAGCAGTTATTACTCCGCAGTCATTTAGTACTTGCTTAAGTCCTGGCACCACCCAGGTTGTTTTTGACACTACTGCGCAGTAGCATCAGTATCATGGTTCATGCCCACCAATGCTATGTTGCCATGAGTTACATTGCTACAGCTCATTGCTATGGTAATGTAGAGTCTCGTGTAGATACACCCATTGAGTGCCAAGATGCATCATGATATCAAGTTCATGTTGCACTAGTCTGGGTAAGGAACCTGCTCCATAGGCATGAGCATGAGGTACTGGAACCACAATTGCCATGAAGTCCCACTGCAGTCATTTCAGACAAAATATTTTATTTTCAGAGAGCATTTTTCAGTTTGGGTTTCATTTTTTTTTAACAAGAGTTGACAGTTTCCACAGAAAACAGAAACTTTTCAGAAAGATATTTTTGGTTAAAAACCAACATGTCTGTTGAAAAAAAGTTCAGGTAGAGTTTTTTCAACCAGTCTTTAGTGGCACCTGCTTTCTAAAACACCACCAAAGAAAAACATAGTCTCATTTATGAAGTATCTATAATCTACTGGCAAAATACAAGAATGAAGGGAGAATAATGGACACAGAAGACGGGGTGGTAACAACTGATTCACTCTTTGGATGTGTGTTAATAAGCTAAAATAGTAGCTGATATTAATTCTGGATGCTGGTTGCTTTCTTCTAGAGATGCATTGCATTGTGGGGAGTAGATGGAATCGTAAGTAAATGAAGCAAAAGAGAAGTAGTAGTAAAGTCTTTCAGAAGATGTGCACACAACAGAAGTGTGAGATCCATGCGTGAGAATCAAGTGATAGGGTGAGAAGGAAAATGGTGTCACTAAACTATAAATTCTCCATATGTTCCCACCCCTGCCTGGCACAGATGAGGGCTAATACCTATGGACATAGTGACAGGCTGTGGAAATTCCACTTATTCTTACCAAGAAAGCCTACTAACTCTCCACTAATGGTGCATCTGAGCATAGCTGAGCAGTGGTTTGGGGGTGAAGTCAGGGTTGTGACAGTATTGGCAAAGGTAGAAAAATATCCATTACTTGGCTTGGGTCCAAGACCTAATAAATTTGTGTCACAGACACTAGACATGCTGTAACGTTTCTTCCACTTGAAAAGATCCTGCAATTTTCCATGCTAACCTTTTCCCCTCTATCATTTTTTCCTAATGGTGCCTAGTTTCAAGGGCACTTCTTAAGCTGCATTTCTTTATGGTTCCCACGTCCTAATGCTCAGTAATGGATTTCTCATCACAACTTCTTAGCTATGTAAAGAATAGGCACTTAGATGCCCTTGGGTCAGAGTGCTTATTAGTATTAGTTTGGTCTGCCTATTTCTTGTGCTGCAGTTGACACAGGTTTAAATATTCCATTGGCTTCTATTTTTTCTCTTCCCTACAGAATTTACTATTCTTGAATGAGGTCTTCTATTAGTCATTTCCTTTCTAAAAATAAGCTGCAAATAATTTCCTTTGCATTTTTCTATTATTACCTTCCCTCAGCTACAGTCTCTCTTTTTATTTTCATCTTCATTGTTTCCATCATACTAGTACATAGAACAGCAGAAAATTTGGTTAGAACAGGTGAGCATGTTCCACGTGTGATTTTACCAATACCTTTAAAAAGACTGGAATAAGCTCCTTTGACTTGCACACCTTTGCACTTGTGTGAGATTTTTGCTGGACACTAGAGCAATCTTAACAACACACTATCAACATTTGTAGCCCCCATCAGTTCATTGCATTTGTTTTCCAATATATTTTTGCAAATATATTTCAGCCATATATTCCCCACCCTCTGCCTGGCACAGGTGGGAGCTCATAGGTATAGAAATGGTAGCAGGGTATGTCAGCGATTCTGCATCAGGGTACCACAGCACTCTGAGGTGCCATGGGAGCCTTTAAAAGGGGGAGCCAGGTGCCATGCAATATTTGCAGTGTTAGGTGTGCAAACACGTAGACATGACTTACATGATAAACACAGAGATTTCAAGTAGGAATCCATAGTGTCAAAAAACATTTCATCCTATTCTGGTCTTTCTGAGCTCTTTGCAACAGAAAAATCTCTCTATTAAGAAACAAATCTCTCTCAAGAGCTGACATTTTTTGAAGAGTGCCTTGAGTCTAGTGAAGGCTCCTTTTGATTTAAAAAGGTTGAGAACTACTGGGCCATACAAATACCACTTCTTCTTACCATAAGAGCCTACTAATTCTCTATGAGAATACTGCTTGTTTGGACTTTGCTGGGAATGAGGTGAGAAGTCTAATTTGGCTTGGCGGGACTCATCAGTAGCAACAGTCTATGCCACATCATCAGTTTCCTGAGCAGTTCTGTTGTTTGAATCATAGGTGACTTGTAGGGTGGGTACAGGGGGCAGGGTGGAGGGGGGCACATGCCCACCCTGAGATTGGCCGCTGCCAACGCTGGCTTCTGCAAGCAGTCACCACTCGCCGCCATCCTCCCTACTGCTGCTGCCACTGACTTCTGTGGGTGGACACCGATTGCCAATCGCTGATCGCAACTCCTGCCCCCCGCCCCCCACCATCGCCGATGGCTTCTGCAGGCAGTCACCAATTGCCACCCCACTGCCGCTGCTGCCGTTGCTTGCCACCCTGCCACTGATGCCATTGACACTGCCACCCACAAATTGTGCCCCCCTAGTCTTGGGAGGCAGCAGTTGTTTATGATTGAAATACAGAGAAGATAGCAACGCATCACTGTATTGCAGGAGCTGTCGTTTGTATGTTACATGGCCATGGTGTAAGAAGGGACAGAAGCTTTGAATGAGGGTGGATAAAATTCAGAGTATCTAGCCTAAGAAGCTTGGTTTCAAGTCACACAAATTTTTCAGATCACCAACAGAATTTGTGCAAGGCCTTAGTGTTAAGGTTGATGACCCCAATAAAAAGGCTTTTGCAATGAATTTACCTTTTCATCAGTCTTGCATAGTAGGCACTGATTTGGATCTTTGCTACTGGTATTCGGGTGGACTATCTTTAAGGTTGCTTAACACATACCATGAAAAGACCCTGTTTTTAGTGGCTTATAACTTTAACAACTGTTAATTATTTGGCCTGAAATTTTCCAGGCTTTATGTCTGCCACAGAAGAAGTTATTATGGTTTTAAGGAAACAACGAGACTCAAAATGCCAATAATGCTTCAGTTACCTCAAAATCTATTTATTTCTTTGCTTTTCACCTGTGGATCCTCTTGATTGTATCTTGCTTCTGAGACAGAAGGTTGCTACCATCTCTAAAGAAATCAGAAGGGAATGTTTGTATGAGCAGTAGCACTTATCTTGCACTTGAAATAAAGGATGGCAAGAATCCAACCAGGTACTGCCAGCAGCAGTGCTAGGAGGGACTATCAAAATACTTGCTCTGGAGGGCAAAATGTGTATATATTTAGTGGTTGCTTTTATTTTTCCCTTTGTTTTTAAGGGAAGCATTTTCTACATGCTGGGCCTGCGAATCACACAGATTGTAATGCCAGCTGTTTTCTTCTTAGAGCTATGCTTTCTGCACCTCTTCTACATTAACCTCCATGACCATTGCCTCATATCTAGTAAATCTTTTGCCCTGTTGGATCTTCTTTATATGAATCTTTATATGGATATAAGAAAAGGAGGACATTTTTAATGATACATATACTAGGGCAGGGGTGGCCAATCTGTGGCATCTGTGCCACACAAGGCACAGGCGGCCTATGTCTGTAGCATGTAGCAGATCAGGGAGGCACAGCAGATCAGACAGGGAGCAAAAAGCAAAGCAGTAGATCAGGCACAGAGCATAGGGGAGGAAGCAGAAAGCAGAGCAGTAGACTGGTCAGGGAAAGGAGACTAGAATTGCAGTTGGGAAGGGTAAGAGGCTTAATTTGTAGCATGCCTGCCATAAAGGTTAGCCTTCACTGGCCAAAGGGCTAGTGTTCTGAATTTAATTAATTTTGGGTACTTTATTCCAAATGATAGTAGCTTATAAAACTACAAAATTTCTGTGCTGCCTCTTCTGCAAAGACCTGAAAAAACTATAAAATCCAATGCAGAAATGGTAATTTTTAATCTATTATTGCTTGTGAAGTAAGAGGTTTTTCTTTTTTTTAAATTTCACTGATCAAACTTTTTTCTGCATTTTCATATCACAAAAAATGTTTAGGATTTGACTTTTCCTTCTAGTTTGAGAGAAAAAAACTTCCAAAATTTTGAAATTTTTTACGGGATATCTATATGCAGGTTTCCCTTGATTTATGCAGGTTCTGTATATGCAAATTCACTCTTACACGAAGACCCTTTTTATACCCAAATTCATTATATGTGAGGTAAATTCACTCTTACACGATTGGCATAGGCACTCTGCCCCAAGTAGGTAAGTCTGAAGGCAGCTGGTATTGGCTGCTCCCAGAGCAGCTGCAGCAGGGGCTGGGATGAGTGGGGAGAAGCGGAAGCCCAGGGCTGCAGCAGAGAGCAAAGCAGAGGGAACTGTAAGTGGGTGTGGGGCATGGGGTGTGCAGTTCTTCCTGCTATGCACGCCCTGGGAGGGCTGTTGGCTGGGGTGCTGTGCTAGGCTCTTCCTGGAGGGTGCATGTCCCTGAATCTGCATGCAGGATGAGAGCAGGCTGCCACTGCAGGCTGGGGATGATGGTGGCACCGGGCTCTTCCTGGCACTCAGCAGCAGCACTGGAAGGGAAGGCTAAGGGGGGCTACAGTGAATTTTGAGGTGGCAGCTGCCTCCCCCCAATGCCACTGCCTTCCCTGAGTGCCAGGAAGAACCTGGTGCTGCCACTGGCTCCAGCCCGCAGTGGCAGCCTGCTCTCATCCTGCATGTAGATCTGGGGGCACACGCTCCCAGAAGAGCTCAGTGTGGCTCCCCAGTCTGCAGCCCTCCTGGGGTGCACATAGCAGCAAGAGATGCACCCCCTCAGCCCCGTGACCCGCACCTATTTACGGTTCCCTCTGCTTTGCTCCCTGCTGCAGCCCCAGGAGCAGCCAATGGGATGCGCTACGCCCCTCCCTCCATCCCTTCCCTAGTCTCAGCCTTACTCCCTCCCTCCCTCCCAAACTGCTGTGGGAATGTATCCCTGTTTCTTACATTGTAAATTGGGTTACCTTTATATGAATTTGATTTATGCATAGTTTTCCAGGAACACAGCAGCCCCCCTCCCAACACCACTACCCTCCCCGAGTGCCAGGACGAGCCCAGTGCTGCCATCAGTCCCAGCCCGTAGCAGCAGCCTGCTCTCGTCCAGTGCGCAGGTCAAGAAAATTATGCATAAATCCCACATGCATTCCCGGAAAACTGCATAAATTGAATTTGCATAAAGGGAACCCAGTTTACAATGTAAGAAATAGGGATACATTCCCATGGCGGTGAGGGAGGGAGAAAGTAAGGCTGGGACTAGGGAAGGAGTAGGAGGAGGGGTATGGTGCAGCCTGTCAGGCATTCCTGTGGCTGCGGCAGGGAGCAAAGCAGAGGGAACTGTCAGTGCGCGCAGGGCAGGGGGGTGCAGCTCTTGCTCCTATGTGCACCCTGGGAGGGCTACAGGCTGGGGGTCTGTGCCAGTCTCTCCCCAGGGGGTGCATAGTCCCAGTTCTGCATGTGGGATGAGAGCAGGCTGCCGCTGCTGGCTGGGGCCAACGGTGGCACCAGGCTCTCTCCAGTGCTCGGGGTGGGCAGTGACACTGGGAGGGGGCTGCTGCCACCCCAAAATTCACCATAGCTCCCTCAACCTTCCTTTTCAGTGTTGCTGCCAAGTGCCAGGAAGAGCCCGGTGGTGCCACTGGCCCCAGCCTGCAGTGGCAGCCTGCTCTCATCTTGCATGCAGATCCGGGGGCATGTGCCCCCCTGGAAGAGCCTGGTTCAGCCCTCCAGCCTTCCCAGGGTGTGTGTAGCAGCAAGAACTAAACCCCCATGCCCTGCACCCACTTACAGTTCTCTCTGCTTTGCTCCCTGCTGCAGCCCTAGGCCTCCACTTCTCCTGGGGCCCCTGGAGATATCTATATATAGATATGTATCTATAAATATATATCTATATTTAGATAGATATGATGGGATATGTATATTATGTAATATTAAAATTCCTGTCTCATTTTATTAAGTTAATACATTTTAGTAGAAATAAATATCTTGTTAGGTGAAATGGTCAGATGTACATCATCTAAAAAAATTTACAAAGCATTTTTAATTAAAAAGAACCCTAAACATAGATACATAGGTAATGCCTTGGGTATGAAAAAAATTCCCATTGTCAATGTCCTCTATCAATTAGTGACCAACTGTTTATCTGTTATGATTTTGCTTAGTGTGTATACCCTTAAAAAAGAAATATGATCATAATAATAAAATTAATGCTTTTGACACAGTCGTCATCAAATTAATTTTCTATCGTTAAGATTTTTAGTTTCTCTAGAATCATTAATAAGTTCAATTTTGCTCTTCTCTGGAACATCACAGAATCATAGAAAATTAGGGTTGGAAGGCATGTTTGGAGGTCATCTAGTCCAACCACCTGCTCAAAGCAGGACTGTCTCCAACTATATCATTCCAGACAAGGCTTTGTCTAGCTGGGCCTTAAAAACTTCCAAGGATGGAGATTCTAACACCTCTCTAGGTAGACATCTAATATCGTGCATTAGAAAATAATCATTCTCTTATTTAAAAAAATAGGGCTGATAACTGCAATTGAATTTCTTTGGCTATTTTTTAATGACAAAGCATAATATTTGGAGTGGAATAATTAAAAAGTGGTTGCTACAGACTATATTACACAAACTGGCCCTAATACAAATGCAGCAATTGATTCAGTATGAGAAGTCCAAGGAGTGGCAAATCCTTGGTTCCCGTGATTCTGAGCCCAGTATTTATCTAGTTATGTGAAAAGAACAGTTCGCTAGCAGAAGCAACCTTTTTGTACATTGCCTGTCACTTCTTGTCAAAATAAATTGTATATGAAGAGTTCTGGTGAAGGCAGAAAACAGCTGTTACAAATAGCTTTAACTAATTTTAAATCTATCCATTGAATAGGATTAATTACTGTACCTCCAAGAGATATAAGATAACATATTTTCTAGGGCTGTGCAAAGCTTTGGATGGTAATTCAATTCGGAGGAGATTCAGCCCGATTTGGTGGCTGAATCTCCTCCGAATTGAATTAAAGCAGGGGACCAATTTAAAGGTCCAAATTGATTCAAAGCTCTCTGAATCTTCAGCAAAGATTCGGAGAGCTTTGGTGATTTGCACAGTCCCCAGTGGTTGCAGTAGGGAGCTGCAGCGACTCTGAGCTGTAAGTATTAGGGGCGGGGAAAGGGAGGGCTGGGGGAGGGGACCATGGAGAACCCCTGTCAGCCCCTCGACCCCCGCCCACTCCCCAGTTCCCCCATGATTGCCCCCGCCAGCCCCAGCTCCATACTTAGAAAAAAATCCCCTGTGCTCATCGGGTACTGCTGGGCGGGGGGTGATCCCCACTGCCTCATGGTGCATGGGGGGCTCTGCATGAGCCCCCTCAACCCCCCCTGCTTCCCAGGCCCCCCCCCATGACTTCCCCGCCTGCTGGGGCTCTGGCTCTTTAAGAAAAAAAAAGCAGAGAATAGCCCTGGGACTCATCACTCCTGGTGCAGCCTCTGGGCTTTGAGGGCTCAAGCAGAGTCCCCCATGTGGTGGGGGGCAGTGGGGATCACACCCTGCTGGCAGCAGTGGTGAGTCCTGGGATTTCTTTAGGTTGTTTTTTTTTAAAGGGCCAGAGCTGGTCTGTGCGGGGCACCCATGAGGGGGTTGGGGAGTGGGAGGAGGGTTTGGGGGCTTGTGCAGAGCCCCCCACACAGCACAGGGCAGTGGGGGGCAGCGGGGATTGCCCCCACCTGGCAGTACCTGCTGAGTCGGGGCTTTTTTTGCCAATTGCCGGGAGCTGGGGTGGGTGGGGCAGACATTGCTGGACTGGGAGAGGGGTTGGGGATGGGCCTGGCCTGGCTGATTCAGCGATTCGGCTGAATCTGATTCGGCTGAATCCCATCAGAACAGTGCTTTGAATCACTGAATTGAATCACTGTCCCCCAAAATCGGCTGAATCTGAAGCAAATACTAGCCACTTCGCACAGGCCTAATATTTTCTATACCACATGTTTAACTTATGGAGGGAATGTATTATTTTAGATAATGCTTTTTTTCCTTTTTTCTAACTTTGTTAAGGAAAAAATATCTAGGAGTTCTAAGATTTAGTATGTTCAAACTGTTTTTGGCCCTATTTCTGTGTTATTCTAATACTTGAACTATGGAGCCAACTCAGAACTGAATGTTTCCATATTTTGCCTTGGCTACTGTTGTTCAAACAGTTGTCTTCCAGTCCTCAACAACTTTGTCTTAGTGTTGTATGCTAGATATTCAGTGGCCCCTGAAAGTGAATGCCAACATTTAATGATTATTTGTTATCATGCTTGCTGTCATATATGCCCATTCCCTTTATCAAATGTTTCTTTGCCTCTGATTTTGTATACAACTGCTCAGATTTTAATAGCATAGACTAAAATTTTACCTTCCTATAATCCTATGCAATAATTCAGCATAATTTGGATCTTCTTTTCTCTAACAAGCTTTGCCACTGTATCCATTACTACAGCTTTTGCCTCAAAATATACAAATCATGTATAATTCCTAACATGTGTTTCTCATACCTTTGGCATTTTTCAAAGGCACAATCTCAAATATTTCAAGTTTCAAAGTACAAATATCAACAATTCGTAAAATCACTGAGTTCTTCACTCTTCTGTGGTAGATTAATTGAATGCTGAAAAATGTACTTTGTATGGATCTCTGAGGTGAGGCATTAAAAACCGAGTTCCTGTCTTCTCACGTGTACCTTAATGATCTCAGTAATTTTTGGAAGACTGAATGTTTGTTTCAGTTTCCCTACATCTCAGCTCTTCAGAGTGGTTTGTTGGTTTGCACTATCTACTCAAAGAGGTAACTAATTAGTAGGGCTATGCAAAGCTTTCATAGCTGACTCAGTTTGGAGGAGGTTTGGGCCGATTTAGCAGCCGAATCTCTGAATGGAATCAGAAGCCTCTGAACTGATTTGGAGAGATTCAGAGATTCAGCCACAGACTATACAGGCAGTGCTCAACTATGCTGGACACAGCTGCCTTTAGCTGGTCTGTTGTGGAGGGCAGAGGGAAGGGGTGGGGAGGGAGATCAACACCCCCACAGTGAGGGAGGGATTGGGGCTGGGGCTGAGACAAGCTTCCCAGCCAGGGTGGGGGGACGTGGGACTCAGGCAGGGGGCTCCCACCACTGTGTGCCACCGTGTGCCACCAGTCCAGGAGCTGCTTTTCTGGTGGCTTCTCCGGTGGCTCTTGCCACCGGTCTGAGAGGGCATGGAAGCGGGCATGTTCCCCTGGATCTGTGCGGGGTGCGATGGGCCAGGATGCACTCCAGGAGGTTAGCGTCAGCCACCTGCCACCCATCTATGCTCCATGGGACAAGTGGATCCAGGGCTGTGCTCTGGGCAGCAAGCCCTCACTGCTGGGCTGCACTCTGTGGGGTGGGTGGAACTAGGGCTGTGCTCTGGGAGGCTAGCCCATCACCCGCAGCCAGGCCACACTCTGTGGGGTGGGTGAAGCCAGGTCTGTGCCCAGCCACAGCCTGGGCTCTGTCCACCCTGCAGAGCGCAGCCTGGCAGCAGGGGCTTGCTGCCCGGATCACAGCCCTGGCTCCACCTGACCCACTGAGTGCAGTGGAGTGGGGGATATGCAGGGGCTGCAGCCACCCTAAAATTCCCTATAGCCCCTGCCACCATCCCCGCCCCGATCTCGGTGCATGTGCCCACCCCCATGCCCTGCTGCTGCTCACCCAGCCATGGTGGGGTGGGGCAAAGCTGTGGCTTGTTTGGGAGACATGCTGAGGCTTGAGCAGCTTCTGCCACTGTGCACTGCTTGTCCAAAGCAATGCAACAGCACCATCCTGTACCTCCCTGCCCCGGCTGGGTGAGTGGCAGGAGGGCACAGCCCCTGCTCCCAGTGCCTTCTGCCTCCCCCTCTAGAGCACAAACCAGCCCAGCCTACCCCATGCAGATCTGGGAGCATACATGCACTCCAATGCCCTCCCGGACTGGCAGTGAGAGCCACCGGAGGAGCCACCAGAGGAGCAGCTCCCAGACCAGTGGCATGCAGTGGCAAGAGCCCCTCTCTCCAAGTCCCCTGCCACCTTGCCCCCGCTGGGCAGCTTGTCCCAGCCCCATCCACAATCCATCCCTCACTGTGGAGGCATTGATCTGCCCCGCCCATGCCCCTTCCCTCCCCCCTCTGCCCTCCACAACAGACTTACCAGCTGTAGAGTCTATGGCCGCATCTCAGAATTGGTGACAAAATAACTCTGAGATGGGTTGGATCATCCCAAATGTGGGGGTGATGAGCACTTAACATGTTACCAGTGGACTCTTATTTTTCTATTCATGCCCTTGTTAAACTTGTTGTTTTTCCAGAATCATGCACAAATGATGGCTCTTTCCATTGCTGCAGCGAGGTCCTCATTTGCACAGGTCTCACCAAGGAGTCAGCAAATAAGCACGTGTACCATGGTCTTCATTTCACCACATTCATATATATTAGTGTCATTAGAGTGGCCCCATTTGATTATATTTATTTTTGATCTTCCAGTGTGTGCGCACAGGCGATTCAGGCATTGCCATATTGACCAATCTAGATCCACCTCTCTTGAGAGGTCCTCCTGGGTTTCCAGGTCCATTTCAGAACATGTAATCTTTCCTTCCATAACCTCAGTTGTGCCCTGTCAGCTGTCATGTCCAAAGGTACAACACTGGTCATAAACTCTTTTGCACTTTAAGCTATTTGGTTACTTCTGTGTGACCATAGAGTGAATGCTTGGGGTTTTCCATCTGCTATGATCTTTTTGGCTCACTACCTTTCTTCTGATATCAGGTGGTACAATGCTGGCCATGAAGTACAGGCTATGCCTTTGGTGTTGACTTTGCACATCCTGTTATTTCATAACAGCTGTCATTTAAAACTGGTTATTTCTTTGGCAGGAATTGATCATTCCCATACTGGACATACTGGACATAATGTAGCAAACCCAACTAGATTACGAAACACTACCTTTGCCTTGTGTTATTCCACTGCAGATAGCAGGGGGAGCTGTCATTGGAAAAAAAAGCTGGAAGTACAGACAAACACACAATGGAAAATCAAAAGATGAAAGAATTTCAAAAGCCTTGAGAAAGTAACATGTCAAGAGAGTCTACAGATACTCAACAGCATCAAAAGCATCTGAAAGATAAACCAGAGTGAACATGGAATATAGGTCCTAAATTATGGAAGAAAAGGTCATTAAAACCATTAATAAACTCATTTTCTGTCAAGTGGAGTGGAGAGGATGAAGGAGAGATTAAAAGGGTTTTAAGAAAAAAGTCTGAGTAGAGACTATCCATACATTGGCTGTAGGTGAGGTGTTTGGTGAATTGAGTGCTACATGGGAGGGCAGTAATGGAGCTGTAATGTAGAGACAGGAAGGGCTAAGAGGTATTTTTGAGAGTAAGGGAGCCTGATAATGCTCCATGTGCCTTTCTCCTCAACAATCAGACAAATAAGTTCCAACAAAATCTGGTCACTAGTCGAGGGGAAGTGGTACTACCTTCTTTTCACATTATTTTTTTGGAATGTCATGGATACATTTAAGATGTATTCCCAGGTCTGCTCAGCAAGTTTGTGGTGCTACAATAAGGTATTTGTTTTCATTTAGTCTTTCCACTTTAGAACCTGATTTTTTTAAATGCAGAAAATAATTTAAAGAAAAATAATCTAAAAACTAGTGCTTGTAAGATAATGACCATCCTTTTTAGCTTGATTAAATTATGATCCTTTAAGGAAGTAAGTCCTTTAAGCTCTTTGAGAATTTGTGGAGGTTGGATGGGGTCCCAGATGATTGAAAAAGGGCAAATAGACTGCCCATGTTTAAGATAGGGAAGAAGGAAGCTCTGGGGAATTATAGAACAGTCATTCTGACCTTGATACCTGTAAAATCATTGACGCAATCCTCAAGGAATCTATTGTGAGGCACCTAGAGGAGAACAAGGTGATCAGATACATCCAACATATGCATTTATCAAAAACAAGTAATTCCTGACCAACCTATTTCCTTCTATGATCAAGCGCCAGGCTCTGTGGATTTGGTGAGAGCAGACAATGTGATATACCTTGACTTTAAGCTAGGTTTTTGTCATTGTCTCCAACATTCTCATAGATTCATAGATGTAGGGTCGGAAGGGACCTTGTAGATCTTCTAGTCTGACCCCCTGCCCTGAGCAGGAGAGGAAATTAGGCTCAAATGACCCCAGCCAGGTAGACATTGAGCCTTCTCTTAAAGACCCCCAGGGTAGGAGCTATCACCACTTCCCTTGGAAGTTGGTTCCAGATCTTAGCCATCCTGACTGTGAAGTTGTGCCTTCTAATGTCTAGTGTAAACCTACTCTCTAGCAACTTATGGCCATTATTCCGTGTTACTCCAGGAGGTGCTCGGGGAAACAAGGTCTCTCCCAAACCCCTCTGGTCCCCCCTAGTAAGTTTATAGATGGCCATGAGGTCCCCCCTCAGCCTTCTCTTGTGAAGGCTGAACAGGTTAAGGTCCCATAGCCTCTCCTCATAGGGTCTTCCCTGCTGTCTCCAGATCATGTGAGTGGCCCTCCTTTGGACCCTCTCAATGCTGTCCACATCCCTCCTGAAGTGCGGCTCCCAGAACTGGACACAGTACTCCAACTGCGGCCTGACCAGTGTCGCATAGAGGGGGAGGATCACCTCCTCGGCCCTGCTTGTGATGCATTACAAGATCTTATCATTAACAAGATAAGGCAGTCATTTTCAAACTGTGTTCTGCATAACCTTGGGGTTCTGCAATAGGACATCAGGGGTTTGGTAGGAAGGTTGGGGGTCATGGTAGAGCAGGCTTGGAGACAGTGCACCACTATTGCTAGACCACATCACCTGTCTCTGCATCAGTTTATATGGCCCACAGAGCCAGGGACAGGGGTACCATGGCAGGAGAAGTGATATGAATAGGTTCTGTGACTCCAGGGAGCTTGAAAACCACAGAGTTAAGGAAATACAAACTAGATGAAAATACTGTAAGGTGGATACATAACTGGTTCAATCATCTTTGAAAACTGATAGTGATTGAGGGAAGTCACAGACAGTTGGAAAAAGGCAAATATTATACCTATCTTTAAGAAAGGGAAGAAGAAGGATCCAGGGAACTACAGATCAGTCCACCTCATCTCAGTCCCTAGAAACATCATGAAGCAGGTCCTCAAGGAATTCATTTCTAAGCACTTGGAGGAGAAGACAGTGATCATGAATAGTCAGCATGGATTCACCAGGGACAAGTCATACCTGACCAACCTGATTGCCTTTTATGATGAGATGACTGGCACTGTGAATGTGGGGAAAGCAGTGGATGCAATATACCTTGACTTTGACAAGGCTTTTGATACAGTCTCCCACAGCATTCTTGCAAGCAATCTAAGGAAGTATGGGTTGGATGAATGGACTGTAAGGTAGAAAGAAAGCTGGCTGCATCGTTAGGCTCAATGGGTAGTGATCAATGGCTCAAGGTGTAGTTGGCAGCCGGTATCAAGTGGAGTGCCCCAGGGGTTGGTTCTGGAGCCAGTTTTGTTCAATATCTATATTAACAATATGGAAGATAGGATGGATTGCACCAAGCTGGGGAGTGGGAGGGGTATAGTAGATATGCTGGAGGGTAGGGTTAGGATTCAGAGTGACCTAGACAAACTGGAGGATTGGGCCAAAGAAATCTCATGAGGTTCAACAAGGACAAGTGCAAAGTCCTGTACTTACGACGGAACAATCCCATGCATCGTTACAGGCTGGGGACAGACCGGCTAAGCAGCAGCTCTGCAGAGATGGACCTGGGGTTAAACAATGGATAGTAAGCTGGGTATGAGTCAACAGTGAGCCCATGTTGCCAGGAAGGCTAACAGCATACTGGGCTGCATTGGTAGGAGTGTTGCCAGCAGATTGAAGGAAGTAATTATTTCCCTCTATTTGGCACTGGTAAGGCCACATCTGGAGTCTTGTGTCCAATTTTGGGTCCCCCACTACAGATAGGATGTGGAAAGTTGGAGAAAGTCCAGCAAAGGGCACTGAAAATGGTTTGGGAACTGTGGTACATGACTTATGGCAAGAGGCTGAGGGAACTGGCATTATTTAGTTTGGAGAAGAGAAGACTGAGGGGGGATTTGATAGTAGCCTTTAACTACCTGAAGAGTGGTTACAAAGAAGATGGAACTAGACTGTTCTCAGTGGTGGCAGATGATAGGAAAAGGAGCAATGGACTCAAGTTGCAGCAAGGACATTTTAGTTTGGATATTAGGAAAAACTTTCTCACTAGGAGGGTGATGAAGCACTAGAACGGGTTACCTAGAGAGGTTGTGGAAACTCCATCCTTGGAGGCTTTTAAGGCCTGCTTCAATAAAGCCTTGGCTGTAATGTTCTAGTTGGTGATAGTCCTGCTTTGAGCAGGGTATTGGACTAGATGACTTCCTCAGGTCCTTTCCAACCCGAATTTTTTATGATTCTATGATCTTGCTTAATGAGTAGTCCTCAATGAATCCATGTACAGTCGGAAGGAGGTGTCAAGTGGGATTCCCCAGTGATTTGTCCTGGATCTGGTATTGTTAAATGTCTTTATTAATTATTTGAATGATGGGATTGAGTGCACACTTGGAAAATTTGTGGATGACACCAACATAGGTAGAGTTGCAGAAACTCTGGGGGGTAGGGCTAGGATCCCAAAATAATCTGGATAGACTGGAAAATGTTCCACAATCAATCTAATGAAATTCAACCAATGCACTTGGGCTGGAATAATTGAAGCACAAATACAGAATGGGAGATAACTTTGACTGGCCAAGCTGCAGTACTGCAAAGAAGAATACAGTAGACCATAAACTGAATGTAGGCCAGTAGACCATAATCTGAATGTGGGCCAATGGTATGTTCCTGTTGCAAAATAATATATAGGAGAGCCTTGCCATTTGTGGGGGATACGTTCTTGTATCCCCCATGAATGGTGAAATCCATGAATAAGGCACTGCATTCATGAACGCCATCTGCATTCATGAACACTGTGCCCCTTGCAGCTGGAGGGGCGGGGGCATGGCTGCTCTGGCAATGTTGGGAGCGTGGCAGTGGTGGCAGGAGCCCGGTGTCAGCAGCAGGAGCCCAGTGGCAGTGGCAGGAACCCAGTGGCGGCAAGCACAGAGCTCCTGAGGAGTTCCTTTAAGTGTATTTAAGATGCAAGTTTGGCATTCGTGAATATTTGAAACTGTGAATGCTGAACCCGTGAATAGTAAGGGTTTCCTGTACTGGCTTTACTCCAAGAAGTGTCATATGTAAATCAAGGGAAGTGATTCTTCCACTGTATTCAGTACTAATGAGCCCTCTCCTACTTTACTTTGTCCAGTTTTGGGCCCCACACTTCAAGAAGGAGGTAGATAGATTGGAAAGAGTCCAGGGCACAGCAACAAAAATGATTAGGGGTAGTGGCAGTCTGACTTACAAGGAAAGGCTAAAAGAGTTAGTGCTATTTCATTTGGAGAAGAGAAGACTGAGGGAGTATTTGATAACAATCTTCAAGTACCTAAAATATGAGTACAGAGAGGATGGAGATGTGCTTTTCTCTCTGGCCATAGGGGATAGGACTAGAAGCAGTGGCCTCAAGCTGAAGCGGAGGAAATTTAGGTTGGAGATTAAAAAGAACTTTCTGACTGAGGCTGGCCAAGCACTGGAGAAGGTATAGAATATCCATCCCTAGAAGCTTCCAATATCAAGTTGAACAGACATTTGTCTGGGATAGTTTAGTAAGTGATGACACTGCCTTGAGCAGGGGGCTTGTCCCATTGACCTTTCAGCCCCCTGGAAGGTAAGGTCCCTTGCAGTCTTACTTTCCTATGATTTGTTGACCGGCCCACCTTATCTAGAACAGCTTGGAAGACGTGGCCAACCACATCCTGGGCTATGTTTTGAGCGGCGCTCTTAACATGCGGTTTAATAATCTCCGGGCCCCTTTTCAAAAGAGGGATGGCTTTTCTAAACAGACTGCAGAATATGCCCCCCACACCATACATCATGGGCATCCCCTGATAACCGGGGAGACCATACCCAGCTTGAGTTTTGTAATAATTTCTGTACAAGGATGGATCCCCATAATTTTTTACTACCACCATTGTGTTTTTTCTTATTTCAAAACACCAGAGTCCTTCGGGGACGCAGGTGGAGCTTAACGATCACCTTGCCAAAATGAAATGAGACGTGTCTATTCTGATCTGTCTTTATTTCAATGCTGATTGTGTCAATGTGGTGTTGACTCACGGGGACATAGTGCGGCTTGTCATATGCGATAGTGACAAATTCATTGTTTTTTCCACGGGTAGGTACACAGCGTAGCAAGGGAACCGAAAAGTCCCCGACAAGCTGATGTTCAACAATGTCTGTGTAGAGGTACAATGAATTGAATCCTCCAGTAATATCAACTGTAAAGGGGGTTCTTTTAACAGTGGATCCGGGTAGTAACCCCAAAATATAGGATAGTTCACCACCAGTAGAAAAACCATAAGAGTTATCGCTGGCTTTCAGTCTAATTTTTCTGCTCACCTGATCATAGAAAGTAACTAATTCAGGCGGGGTAGAGTGACTGGCAATGATATCATTCATAAGATCCAACAACTCTGTGATGGATGAATAATACCCACGGCGCAGGACATACCCCCATTTTTTAGCTTCAGAAAAGATTTCAAAAGGGGTGTCTTCGTTGATGTTGTTTCAGCTGTGTGGGTATTGTATTTTTCCTAACCCTACCTCCCATTTCCCCAAAAGATCCAGAGGTTTAAGCAGCTGTATGGTAAAGTTCGAGCTGGTGTTCTGTGGGAAAACCTTGGCGCAGGCATTACTGGGTAAAGTGATGTAAAAACCACCATTGCTCACCTTGCTCTTTCAGCAGCAGTAATGCCTTGTCTAAATGTTGCAGGCTTGGGAGGCTTCTACCCAGCTATTAAATTTAGCTGGCCACCCTAACCATTTCACAAGTAACTGTTTCTTTCTCCCCTTTCCTTTCTCTGCTAGGACTTTTTCAATCCTGTAAACTTTGTCCTGTTTTGGGCTCACTTTCTGTAATTCTTCAGGATAAAAAGAACCCTCGATTGGCTCGTCTTTGTAAACTTTTAGGCGGTAGAGGGGGGTCTGCGCTCGCTTAATGACTTCATCCACTATGAAAATTTCATCGGTGAATGTTTGTTCATAACCTTTTTCAAATCTCCCCTTGGTTCTCGACACCCTGACGTGGTCTCTTTTTCTGAACAGGAGTGTTGCTGGTTTTGTTTTAAAGTAGTTTCCATACACTGTTTTCCACACGTGGGAAGACTTTGATGAGTTCACATCAACAGGTCTGACCTGGATAGTTCTGTGAAAGCTGTGGTTATAGCTCTTTAGAAACACTGGTAACACATCAATATAGTGAAAGGTGTTGTGGGCTGTAAAATACCTCCATATCTTTGATTTTAACGTTCTAGTAAACCTTTCTACAACTGCTGTTTTCACTTCATTATTTGTAACAAAATGGTGGACATTATACTCTTTTAGCAGTTTGCTTAAAGGCTTATTTAAAAATTCTTTGCCCCGGTCAGTCTGCAGTTTTCAGGTACGCGACCCGTTGAGAAAATGCTTTTAAAGGCCTTGGATATTTCACCCGCTGATTTGTCTTTTAGACTCAAGGCCCAGGCATGCTTGGATAATATGTCTAACACTGTTAAGATGTACTTAAAACTACCGTTGTGTTTGGAGAACTGTTGCATATCCACCAGATCTGCCTGCCATTGTGCATCCACATCTGAAACAACAGACTTGTTTCTTCTAAAATGTCTTCTTGCTGGCTTGTGTAGGCTGTAAGGATCCTGATCTGAAAGCCAGGCGGTTACCTGTCTTCTATTCAGATTCTTATTCTGACTTTTGGCTGCTTCAAAAAGCGAGTTCACCCCACCAAAACTACCTGCTGCCCCTGGTGTGTAATAAATTTTCTTTAACAGAGACCCCCCTGGAGAAATGACTGGTAGCCATGGTACCCACCTCACCAACACACTTATGGAGGATTTAAAGGCCAGACAACAAATTTAAATAGTGGCAAAACAAGATTTATTAGTGAAAAGCAGCACATACAGGGTTATTCAGTCATGTCTTGAACCCCTCTCTTTTAGACATGAACAAAACCAGTTCACACACAAGACCTTTATTCTCATAGGTCCACCAATGCTTACATTTTGAAAGTTCATAGATTCATATTCATAGATTCATAGATGTTAGGGTCGGAAGGGACCTCAATAGATCATCGAGTCCGACCCCCTGCATAGGCAGGAAAGAGTGCTGGGTCTAGATGACCCCAGCTAGATGACTATCTAACCTCCTCTTGAAGACCCCCAGGGTCAGGGAGAGCACCACCTCCCTTGGGAGCCCGTTCCAGACCTTGGCCACTCTAACTGTGAAGAAGTTCTTCCTAATGTCCAATCTAAATTTGCTCTCTGCTAGCTTGTGGCCATTATTTCTTGTAACCCCCGGGGGTACCTTGGTGAATAAATACTCACCAATACTCTTCTGTGCCCCCATGATGAACTTATAGGCAGTCACAAGGTCGCCTCTCAACCTTCTCTTGCGGAGGCTGAAAAGGCCAGGTTCTCTAGTTTCTCCTCATAGGGCTTGGTCTGCAGGCCCTTAACCATACGAGTGGCCCTTCTCTGGACCCTCTCCAGGTTATCCGCATCCCTCTTGAAGTGCGGTGTCCAGAATTGCACTCAGTACTCCAACTGCGGTCTGATCAGTGCCCGATAGAGGGGAAGTATCACCTCTTTGGATCTATTCGTCATGCATCTGCTGATGCACGATAAAGTGCCATTGGCTTTTCTGATGGCTTTGTCACACTGCTGACTCATGTTCATCTCGGAGTCCACTAGGACTCCAAGATCCCTCTCCGCTTCCGTGCCACCCAGCAGGTCATTCCCTAGGCTGTAGGTGTGCTGGACATTTTTCCTCCTTAGGTGCAGCACTTTGCATTTCTCCTTGTTGAACTGCATTCTGTAGTTTTCTGCCCACTTGTCCAACCTGTCCAGGTCTGCTTGCAGCTGTTCCCTGCCCTCCGGTGTGTCCACTTCTCCCCACAGCTTTGTGTCATCCGCAAACTTGGACAGAGTACACTTCACTCCCTCGTCCAAGTCACTGATGAAGATATTGAAGAGAATCGGTCCAAGGACCGAGGCCTGCGGGACCCCACTGCCCACACCTTTCCAGGTTGATACTGACCCATCCACCACGACTCTCTGGGTGCGACCTCCTAGCCAATTCGCTACCCACCAGACTGTGTAGTCATCCAAGTCACAGCCTCTTAACTTGTTCACCAGTATGGGGTGGGATACCGTATCGAAGGCCTAGAAAGTTCTCCATCAAGACATCACATACCTGCAAAGAGCCGAAAGAGTTAACACAGACCCACCCTGTTACCGTAGAAAGCCACCCCCCTCCAAAATAATTCTAGGTTACTTACCTCAGCAGAGTCTTTGGGGTTTAGGTTGTCTGCCACCCCCAGGCTCTCTGCCTATGGCTCTGATGCGGTTTGTTGGGGGCCTGCCACGGTCCCCGCATCTGTTTTGGGAGTCTGGGAATCTGTCTCAACCACTGAGTTCTCACCCATAGTGCTGGCAAGAGAGGTCTGAACAGTGTTTGAGGCTTCCAAAGCATAAGAATTCATATTTGCTTCTGCCTGTATTAGCATGGTCTCAGAAAACACGCGACCTGTTTGGAGGGTTTTCCCAACAGGATTTAGACAAGAGGCAGGTCAGGGACTGCCAGCCTAGGTCCCACCCCCACCCCCGTATACTTGCCCCCCTATTGGCTCAGCGGCATTCTCAGGTGGAGGCTTTTCCCGGTTAAGGAGCGACTGTTCTGATGTCAGCGGCCATGTGATGGGGACAGGGTGTTCTGGGACATAACATGGTGGCCAAGATGGCCACCACCATGGCTGCCTGGGGGTTTGGGCCTGGTGAGGACACAGGCCATGTGTTGGGAACAGGG
Source organism: Alligator mississippiensis (assembly GCF_030867095.1). Taxonomy (NCBI): domain Eukaryota; kingdom Metazoa; phylum Chordata; order Crocodylia; family Alligatoridae; genus Alligator; species Alligator mississippiensis. The sequence goes on along the minus strand of NC_081829.1, from coordinate 83,837,461 downwards.
TGTTCTGGGATGCAACATGGTGGCCAAGATGGCTACTAACATGGCTGCCAGGGGGGTTAGGCCTGGTGAGGTCACAGTCCATGTGATGGGAACAGGGTGTTCTGGGATGCAACATGGCAGCCAATATGGCTATCAACATGGCTGCCTGGGGGTTGGGTCTGGTGAGGTCACAGTCCATGTGATGGGAACAGGGTGTTCTGGGATGCAACATGGCAGCCAATATGGCTACCAAATGGCTGCCAGGAGGGTTCGGGGTGGAGTTTCCGGTGTCAAAGGTCAGGGGTTAGGGGTGGGACTTCCGTTTGCAAGATGACGGCCAAGATGGTGGACAGGGGCGTGTCTAGGGGTGGGGTACCTGTCAGTGGGCAGGACTTATCAGTTGTTACAGTTTGACAAGATGTGTACCCTATATACTACTGGTGTTATGCCTTGTGATCTTCTATAGATTCATAGATTCTAGGGTCAGAAGGGACTTCAAAGGATCATTGAGTCTGACCCCCTGCCAGTGGCAGGAAAAAGTGCTGGGGTCATGTGACCCCAGCCAGGTGCTTGTCCAGGCTCCTCTTGAGGACCCCTAAGGTAGGGGAGAGCACCACCTCTCTTGGAAGCCCATCCCAGATTCTGGTGACCCTAACCATGAAGTTCTTTCTGATGTTCAACCTAAATCTACTCTCTATCAGCTTGTGGCCATTGTTTCTGGTTATTTCAAGGAGTGCTCTGGTAAACAGAGCATCTTCTATTTCCCTTCCCCCCCACCCAGTGAATTTATATACTGCCACAAGATCCCCCCTCAGCCTTGTCTGGCAGAGGCTGAAAAGGTCCAGGTCCCTCAGCCTTCCCCATAAGGCATTCCCTGCAGGCCTCTAACCTCATAAGACATTCCTTGCAGGCCCTCCTCTGGTTGTCCACATCCTTCTTGAATTGCAGCACCCAGAATTGGATGCAGTACTCTAGCTGCACCCTGACCAGTGCTGCATAGAGGGGGAGCATCACTTCCCTGGAGTTGTTTGTGATGCACCTTCTAATGCATGACAAAGTGTGGTTAGCTCTGCTAATTACTTCATCACACTGATGACTGATATTCATCTTGGAGCTGACAATGACTCCAAGATCTCTTTCTGCTGCTGTGCTGCTGAGAAGGTCATCCCCCAGCCTATAGGTGTACAGGTGATTCCCTCTCCCTAGGTGCAGCATCTTGCACTTGTGCTTGTTGAACTGCATCCTATTGTTCTCTGCCCACTTCCCTAACCTGTCTAGTTCTGCCTACATTCAGTTTCTTCCCATCAGTGTGTTTGCTTTGCCCCATAGTTTGGTGTCATGTATGAATTTGGACAGAATGCTTTCAACGCCCTCATCCAGGTCGCTGATGAAGATATTGAACAGCACAAGGACTGAGCCTTGAGGGACCTCACTGCCCACATCTTTCCTGGTTGATACCGACCCGTCCATCACCACTCTCTGGGTATGACCCTTAAGTCAATTTGCCACCCACATGACTGTGTAATTGTCTATGGCACAGCCATTCAATTTTTTTTAATAAAAATTGGATGGGATACTTGCTGACCGGGCTTTAAACTAAGTCCACTGGTGGATACCCTTGGGGTTAAAATCTGTGGTGAACATGGCACAGGGGATACAACAGTAGGATCCTAATCAGGATCAAGAGCTCGACCAGGAATTTACCCAGGAACTGGTTGAGGCTGCATGCTACCAGCGCATGGTTGTCATGGGAGACTTCAATTACCCAGACATCTCAGGGGAAGAGCGCTTGGCCAAATCCAAATGGTTGCAAAGCTTCCTCACATGCGTGGATGAGCTCTATCTGACTCAAGAAGTCTGTAGACTGACAAGAGGCTAAGTACTGCTCGACCTGGTACTGGCAAAGGGAATGATCTAGTCAGTGACCTAATGATTGAAGGGAAGGTCGGAGACAGTGATCATGAGCTGATCACTTTCACTATCAACCGTAAAGCTGGCAAGTCAGTCAGCAATGCAGAAGTCCTCGACTTTAGGAAAGCTGACTTTGACAAGCTCAGGAGGCTTGTTGGCAAGGCCCGAAGGGACCATGACCCAAAGGGGAGGGGAGTTCAGGATGAGTGATTGTTCCTCAAGGGAGCAATCCTGAAAGCACAAGCAATGTCTGTTCCATCTCGGAGGAAAGGTATCAAAAGATTAGACATCCATAGGTTAGATTAGATATCCATAGGAACTACTTCACAGTTAGGCTAGGATCTGGAACCAACTTCCAAGGGAAGTGGTGCTGGCTCCTACCCTGGGAGTCTTTAAGAAGTGGCTCGATGCCTACCTGGCTGGGGTCACTTGAGCCCAGTTTCCCTCCTGCCCAGGCAGGGGGTCGGACTTGAAGATCTACAACGTCCCTTCCGACCCTACTTCTATGATTCTGTGATTTTATGAAAAGGGAACAGCAGCCCCCTTGGCTCTTCAGGGAACTTGTGGGCCTCCTGAGCCTGAAAAGAAAGACTTATAAAGGATGGAAGGCTGGAACCACCTCAAAGGAGAAATATGCTGCACTGATCTGGACCTGCAGGGAGCAAATCAGGAAGGCCAAGGCTGCGACTGAACTCCAACTGGCTACATGTATCAAAGACAATAAAAAGTCCTTTTCTAGATATGTGGGGAGCCGGAGGAAAAGCAAGGTTAACACTGGACCTCTGCTAAACCAAAAGGGACAACTGACACTGAGAAAAAAGCCAACCTGCTTAATGGGTATTTTGTGTTGGTTTCTCACCAACCCCAAGGGACTGCCCTGCTCAATATGGTATGGGATGGCCAGGGTGAGGGAGAATTGTTACCCTACATCAATGTAGACCATGTGAAGGAACACCTTGAGAGGCTGGACACCTTCAAGTCAGCTGACCCAGACAGTTTACAACCCAGAGTACTCAAGGAGCTGGTAGGTATCATAGCTCAGCCACTGGCATCGATGTTCAAGAACTCATGGTGCTCATTTGTAGTGCCCAAAGATTGGAAGAAGGCCAATATGGTGCCTGTCTTCAAGAAATGGAGGAAAGAAGATCAGGGGAACTAGAGGCCTAAGAGCCTGACTTCTATCCTAGGGAAGATCTTGGAAAAAATTATCAGAGACCATTCTTGACAAACTGGCTAATGGCAACATCCTGAGGGATAGCCAGCATGGGTTTGTTGTGGGTAGGTCTTGCCTGACCAATCTCATCTTCTATGACCAGGTGACCTATCACCTGAACAAGAGAGAAGAGATTGATGTTATATATCTTGACTTAAAAAAGCCTTTGATCTGGTGTCCCATGATCTCCTCATGGAAAAATTGGCCAATTGTGGCCTTGGCTACATCACAGTCTGATGGCTGGGGAATTGACTCTGAGGTCAGACCCAGAAAGTGGTAATAGATGAAAGTTAATCACTGTAAGGCACCATGACTAGTGGGGTCCCCCAAGGCTCTGTCCTTGGGCCTATACTCTTTAACACCTTTATTAATGATGCGGACATTGGTATCAGAAGTGGAATGGCCAAGTTCGCTGATGACAACAAACTTTGGGGTAAAGTGTCCACACCTGAGGATAGGCTGGTGACCCAGGCTCAGAAAATGGGCAGATGAAAATCTGATGGCATTCAATGCTGAAAAATGCAAGGTACTCCACCTTGGGAACCCCCCCCTGCAGCGTGCTTATAGGCTTAGCAGTGCTACACTTGCACCATGGTCGAAAGGGACTTGGGGGTCATGACTGACCACAAGATGAATATGAGCCACCAATGCGATGTTGCAGCTGGTAAAGCAAGCAAAACTCTGACTTGCATCCATGGACACTTCTCAAGCAAATCCCAGACTGTCATCCTCCTGCTGTAGTCGGCCTTGGTGAGGCCACAGCTGGAGTACTGCATCCAATTCTGGGCTCCACAATATAAAAAGGGTGTGGAAAAGCTTGAGAGAATTCAGAGGAGAGCCACGCATATGATCAGAGGGCAGGAGAACAGGCCTATGATGAAACACTGAGATCCATGGTACTCTTTAGCCTGGAAAAGTGTCAGGGGGGCCTAGTGGCTGCCTATAAGTTTGTAAGGGGTGCACATCAGGATCTGGGGGAATGCTTGTTCACGAGAGTGTCCCAAGAGATGACAAGGTCAAAGGGTCACAAACTCCTCCAAGACTGTTTCAGGCTGGACATAAGGAAAAATGTCTTTACTGCCTGAGCCATCAAGGCCTGGAATATACTGCTTCCAGAGGTTGTGCAAGCACCTACTCTGGACTCCTTTAAGAAACATTTGGATGTTTATCTTGCTGGGATCCTTTGACCCCAGCAGAATTCCTGCCCCTGGGGCAGGGGGCTGGACTCAATGATCTTCCAAGGTCCCTTCCAGCCCTAATGTCTATGAAATCTATGAAAACAAGTTAAAGGCCTTCTTAAAGTTCAAGTAGATGACATCTACCTCGACTCCCATATTTAAGGTTTTAGTGACCTGGTCATAGAAAGAAACAAGTTTAGTAAGGTGGGATCAACCTGCTGTGAACCCGTGCTGGTTGCCCTTCAGTATTATATTACCCGCTGAACTCCTACAGATGTGATCCTTGATAATTTTTCAAGGGTTTTCCCAAGGATAGAGGTGAGACTGGTCTGTAGTTAGCCAGATCCTCCTTTCTCCCCTTCTTGAAAATAGGGATCACACTGACCCTTTTCCAGTCTCCTAGGACCTCACCTGAGCACCACACGAGTGCTCAAACAGTTGTGCCAGTGGCTGTACTATGACACTGGTTAACTCTTTCAGCACCCTTGGGTGGAGCACATCCCGTCCCCTGTATTTAAACAAATCCAGCCCCTCCAAGTATCTCTTTACTAGGTCGGTGCTGACAGTTGGTGGGCTGGTGTTTCTCCTGCTTCTGCCAATAATGCATTTGGGAGATTTGCTTGGATCCAAGTTCAAGAATACAGAGGCAAAAAACTCATTGAAGAGCTCTGCTTTGTCCCTCCTATCTGTCACCAACTGCCCTTGTCTATCCTGTAGGGGTCCTGTGCTGCCCTGTGCCTTCCTTTTGCTCCCTATATACCTGAAGAAGGACTTTTATTTGGCCTTGATTTTTGTCACCAGCCTGAGTTCTAATGCTGGTTTGGCCTTCCTAACTGATTCCCTGCAAGTGAGAGCCAAAGAGGTATCCTCCTCCTTGGTAATTACCCCCTGCTTCCACAGCCTGTATGCCCTTTTTTTGCCCTTAGGCTTTCCTGGATTTCCCTGTTTAACCAGGAGGATTTCTTGGCCCCTTTGCCCCCTTTTCTACACAGTGGGATTGCCATATTCTGCTCCTGAAGGATTGCTTCCTTGAGGAATGACCACCCTTCCTGGACCCCCATTTTGCCAGTGCTCTTGAGCTTTAATGCCCCACTAACTAATCTCCTAAGCACTCTGAAGTCAGCCTTTCTGAAGTCTAGCACTTCTGCTGTACTGATTACTTTTTCCACTCTTCATCAGATATCAATTGATGGTCATTATCCCCTAGGTTGCCTTGTACCTGCAGATCCCCCACCAAGTCATCCCCTGTAGCCAGCACCAAGTCCAGCAAGGTGTTCCCCCTAGTGGGATCTTGTCTGGGTTGACTCTTTAATTTTTCTAATAGGTTAAACCAGGGGTTGTCAACAGAGGGTACGCATACCCCCAGGGGTACTTGAGAAGGCCTTAGGGGGTACACATGGGTAGGCAAGGAATGAGCACCACCACACACCATCCCACACTGCTGTGTAGGCACCACCTGCCTGGCTGGATGTGGGGGGCAGAGGAAGCTCACACGCAATGACTGCTGCTGCTCTGCATTCAGCTGCATGCCACCCCCCACCCCTCCATGTTTGGCTGCATGCTCCCCCCTTCCAGCCACCGGAGGTACACTGCTCTGCATCCAGCCAGTACACTGATCCAAAAAGATTGAAAACCCCTGGGTCAAACAGTAGCTTTTTATAGGTTGGTTTGGATGTGGATGAGCCTGCCTTATGCAGCAGTTTGGACTAGGTGACCTCTGGAGGTCACCTAGTCCAAACTGATTGGGAACTGCAGTTGGAAAAGCTTGTTTTTGTTCCTTAGAAACTAATTGCACTAAAAGCATACTCACACTTGGAACAGCTTGGATTAAGAACTTCATGGTATGAGCTGCGTGCTGGAAGCCATTTGTAATGCACAACAACTTCACTGAATAGCCTACCTTAAAGAAAATTGGCACATAAGAATCTCATTGAGTCCAGTCCCCTGCAACTCAGTTAACAGGTAATTGGTATGAAGTGCAAAATGATCTTCAAGAACCTCCACTCTAGCCCTTCCCCCATACTGAAGCCTACATTATGCCTTGCAGTCTATAAAAGCTAGGATTTTTAATACCAAAAAGCAAAGTCTAAATACTTATGTGACAATACATGCCCCCCTTTTTATGATCGATGTTATTGCAGACATGGATTGAGGTTTTAGACCATAGTCAACCCAAATCAAACCACATCAAACCAAAAAAGTACTAATGGTCTATGAAAGTGCTAAGATTGCTCCCAGGAGCACTTAAAAACATATTCACTACACCAAAGACCAGCTTCTCAGGACAATAGCAAACAGTGCTTTGGATGCTAACTGGGTTAAGGATATTATTAAGGATATTATTGCATTCAGCTCTAACTGTTACCAAGTTACCTGCTTTCACCTGAAACCCTTTCTCTCTTTAGCCTAGATCAGAAGGTCTTCTGGACACTTGAACAGAGCCTAGCCAAGTTTGAGTCTCTAATCTATTTATTTCATTGCCCCTGATGAAACTCCCCACCAACCCTCATCCTGCTAAATCACTCTGAGACCCTTCAAAATACTTATGAAGTGATCTTTTTTCCCTCTGCCTTGGAAAGGACCAAACAGCATATACTTTCAAGAAATATAAATCTGTTGAGTGTTTTTTTTCCTAGTTGCAATAATGATAAAGTGTTGCTTTTGTTCTATTGAGAAAACAAATGAATAGGTAGCATGGCCCCTTACGCTTCCTGTCTGCTAACATATGTGCCCCAGGGAGATGTGATTTATCACAAGCAGGAAGAGAAAATTTTGCATAAGTCTCTTGTTAAAATATTAGTAACAGTAACTGCCAAAGATAGCTCCTTTTTAAATCACACACAGAAATGTGTTCATTTGCAACAGACATCTGTTGAACTCACACAGACTTGTCAAGAACCCTGGTCTATGAGTTGTTGAGGACTCTCAACTCCCACCGAACCCAATGGGACTTGAGGGCATTTAGCACATCACAGGATGTAGGGGTTGTGTATAAGGAAATAATTTTGGTTCATTAATAGGCCTGAAATAAATAAACTAAGTAAAAGTCATTTACAGTAATACACATAGTACATACAAAAAAATTAAAAACCCTTGTCATAAATCCCCTGTTTTGGTACTGTTGGAATGATGCTATAGCCATTATGGTCCAGGAATTGTGCAAGTGGCCAGGATTTTTGTGGATGATATCTTTTATTGGACCAACTGCATAGTTAGAATAGACTTAGACAAACTTTTTTTTAATGTAAAACATTCTTCATTGGGTTTGAAGGAAGAAACAGGAACAGCAATGTGGAGGACTATGAAATTGGAAGAGAAAATCCCAGGGGCAGATGACAAACTAGTAACAGAAGAAAAGATAGCTTGGGATAGACTTAGACAAGCTTTCGATGCAAAGCATTCTTTATCAGGATTCTCATCATCAGAAGCATTCTTAGCATCTGAAGCTCAACACATATTCGTTAGACATCATCCAAAGTTTAACAAACATCAAATGGGACACAGCCTTGCCTTAACGATAGATGCAAAACCTGTCAACACATTTCCACTGCTACAAAAATCATCCCCCCTGCCTCTACAAAAACCCTTCAAAATCTGTGGATCCTTTACATATCTTTCCCAAAATGTGGTATGTCTGCTCCAGTGAACCCAATGCCCACATGGAAACTCTGGTAGAAACCAGACGGAAACTATGCACCAGAATGAACTTGCACAGCAAAAATATAAAGGACAGAGACAAATAAATATCCGTAGGAGCACATTTTTCACAGAGCAACCACTTCCTTTCTCACCTCACTATCCTCATGCCCAAAAGGAACTTACAAACCACCTTCAAAAAGTGAGTCTGGGAACAAAAATTCATAAGTTGGAAGGTCACTAAGACCCAAGGTCTGAATACTGATATTGACTTTATGGCATACTATCCACTTCAAGAGTGTTAAACAGATCCAGTCCATGGAGCCATATGATCTAGCCTGTGGGTCTCTGGACTAACCCCATGTGCTGCACGGGGCATGTGCCAGGTCTGGCGCTGCACACAGAGCAGGGAGTCAGTCCAGGATGCACACTGCATGAGGCTCCTATGCTGGATTTACTCTGCACACTGGTTCTGGACACATGGTCCAGATTGGACCATGTCAGCTCCAGTCTGAGGGTACTGCGTGTAGCGTGCGCGCCATGTTGGAACCTTGTGCCACACACAGAGCATGTGACCAGTCCAGTCCCCTGTCATGCATGCAATATGCAGCATGCTCCAGCCCTGTGTTCAAGCATACGTCACATGTAGTTCATGGTAAGTCCAGGGTGTGGGGTACATGTAGCACCCTGCCAAATCAGCCCTGTGTGCTGGTTCCAGTGCTCATGGAAGGCCTGGGGCCTGATCTGGACTCCATCTGGCGTGGGCACTGCTTGCAGACCTGGACTCCCTGTGCTGTGTGCGGTATGCAGGCTGGACCCAGCCAATCTACAGAACAGCCTGGTGACCCTCATCCAGCCCATGGGGCCAAATGAGTTTGACACCCCGATCTACTTGATTCCTGAAAATCTTTGTTTACACTACAAACGATAATGATCCTCTTCCCTTTTGAAAGGTCTTGATCTCCCCCCCCATCAAGCTATTTTTGCTTTTTGTTAAGTGTTTATGTGCTCCTCCTGAGGATTTCACAGCCCTGCATATTATTTTTAATCATCACTGTGCCTGCTTCTTTCTTCAGAACGGATGAAGAATGCTTTGTATTTGGAAGTCCCTCTCTGCAAAGCTGTAGTCCATAAGGAAAGGTAATAGCTGTGGAGGTCTGAAAAGAGATGTTGATGAGAAAAAGAAGCTAAATAAATCTTAGATGAAACAACTTAATATTAGTTGAAGCCTGTGGAGGTATCATGCTGCCTTCTTTGATTAAATGACGGTTCAAAATTATGATTAATAATTTAAATTATTATTTGTATGTCTACCTCTGTAGGTGACTACTAATTGGTGTGCAAAATCAGACCAGCAGAATTCTTGTAAACAGCAGTCATCAGCACAGCTGTATCAAGAATATAGTATGGTTAAGACAGGGTTCAATGATGTGATATAATCACATTTTTTGCAAGAATCTTCAGTTGTAGAAAGGCCTCCAAAAGAAAGATGGGCATATTTGCATACTTATTCACCTGATACATACATACCAATGATGATCAATATTTTTTTTAGCTTGGTATGTGGTGTCCTGGATAACGTCAATATTGATGTGGTTGAACTCTGTTCTCAATTCCTATTAACTCAAGACCTCAAGAGCTGTCTTAATAACTTTAGGATTGCTATAGTGATTTTACAACCAACCTTAAAAGTTCCAACCAAATATAATTGAAGTCCATAGGTGTTTTCCCTTTGGATAATGTATCTGGCTGATAATGTGCCGTATTATATATTGAGTTTGATTGGTTTGGATATTAGGAAGTTAGGCCATTAAAGAGTATACCTTCACCAGAGTGTAATATTTCCCTTCACTGGAACAGTTCTCAGCATTGCTTGTTGACCTTTGAGCAGGGTGTTCCCAAGTAGCCTCTGTTGTCCCAAGTTGCCTCTTATCTGTATCAAACATATTTGTATCAGCTAATTGGTTTGATTCCTAGCTCCTAGACAGGTAAAAAGAAGGGCAGGAGGAGCAGAACAGGGGAACACTGAGCCTCAGGTTCACTCAAGAGGTTTTCAGGAAGAGCCTGGATAAATATTTGTCTGAGATGGTAGAGGAATGGTACATCTATGTTTGGTAGGGGGTTGGGACAGATGACTTCTCAGGACCCTTCCAACACTATGAGTGCATAAATTGCCAGGAACACAGTCAAAGTCTGACTCTCTGTTGTTGCTCTGAAGGCCCTGTAGGCAGCACCTGGGGTCTGAAGTGAAAGTTAGACATTGATTCTCAACTGGTGTAAATCTACTGATGTCAGCAAAGTGAGATCAAGTTATAGTAGCTGAGAATCTTTCTTGATTTATACCTGTCCAAAGGGTGCTTTTTCTTCTGTTCAATGGGGCTGGCTTTTGTGACTCTCAAGAATAGGTCAAGCCTTAGAGAAGTGTGAAAGAATGAAGTAGGAAGCTTCCAGTTCACTATTTTTAGCCCATTTTACTTGGTGTTTGTGGTTGAGGGAGACTGGCCAGGCAGATATTTTAAAGATTTTTTGTTGCTGATAATTCCAAACCGTTGACAACAAAGCTACTGGGGCTGGAACAACTTTTATTTCTGTTTGGATAAAGATTTATGATGTTTAAATGCACATTTTTTTAAGTCCATTTATTTCACAGTTTAACAAGCTTTCCATAAGCTGGTGAACAAAAACACTCCAATGTCATCCAATATTTTAATAATTTAATATGAACTCTTTTGTCCTTTTTTGCTGAGAAGCTAGCAACTGTCTCCATACAAGGGAATGTACTGATCTCATATGAACCCAACCATGCAGAAAACAATCCCCTGTCACTGGGAGCAGATGGGTGAACAGCAGTCCCTCCCCCATCTCATTTCCAGTAAGTGTTACCTTCAGGGCTTAATGGAGCCATTTAAATGCTAACATTATTAAACTATGCTTATAACAACCAAAGAAACATTTCACTGAAGACAGGGCACTTTCAGAAAGAAATTGGGGTCATTTCATGGTAGTAGCACATATTAATACAAGTCTTCATATTAACTGGAGATATGTAAGTACATGCAGGGAAGAACATAGACCCAATTGTGTACTACCCTCAGTTTTCACAGGATGCTTATAACACAGATTTAAGATATCTATCTTTACCAAGGCCCCAATTCTGTAACCTTCCTTCATGGTAGCAATTACTCAGACAAGTTATTCTATTCAAATCAATGGTTCTACTCCCATTTTCAAGTGCTGTTCAATTTGAATAAGGGTTGCAGGGTTAAGCCCTAAATGTGCAGTTGAATCTGACTACAAAGGGGGAAATGGAAGAATGATGAATGTTCAAGTTCTAACTAAAGTCATTATACTAAAAGTAAAGTAGCTCAGGGAATGTCCATTGCTCAGATCCAATTTTCATACTATGTGTTCCAAGGAGCAGTAGTTACTGAAAATTTGCTAATCTAAAACTGTTATTTAGAAAATCCTTTCCAGGAAAAGGGAAAATAGCCAGCACATAGCAAAGCACTTTAAATAAAAATAATTATTTGTAATTCAAACATTTTATTTTCAAATAAAAATAAATAAAGGGAAAATTGTCAGAACATCAATGGCAAAGGTCCCATGCTAAGATGAGGGCATGGAAAAGATGTATTAAAGTTCTCATGCTTTACTGTACTAGGGGGGAAATAAAATCTTCATTCAGAGTCTGATAACCAAAGGAGGTGTTGGAAGACTGGCATCAAGCTAGATGATTCTGCATATCAAATAGGGCGGGAGGGAATTTGGCATTAAATGCATCTGTGAAACCACAACTCAGACCATAGGCTGAATTTGGTGTCTGTTTCCCAAGCTTGTTTTACCCAGCCCAATCCATTATGCTTTTAGATGTTCAAGTTTGTTCCCAAACTTAGTCTTCAATAATAATCCCTACTTTTTCCAAATCTGAACTGTACTGCTTTTATGTTTAGACAACTTTAGTTTTTTAAATGTGACCCTTTAGTTAATACACATCTCTCAACTCAATGACCATGATAAATACTAACCTTTTATATATTTCATTTTAGGCCCAGGAATTCCATCTGGGAGGCATCTCTCAAGAAACATGGATAAAGAGGAGCCATTTACTTTGTCATTAATACTGCCTTCTAGGCAGGAGTGAGAGGAAGCTTCTCAAAGATGCATACACTGGAAATAGGCATATCTTTATGAGGTATATGCTTGGGGTGTAGCATATTACTGGCAGACTACATTTCAGCCAGTAATTTCTCAGGTAGGTGAATGGTATGGCAGAAAGAAGACCATTATTTGTATTGGAGAAATTAAAGGCAGGTGCCAAAAGCCAAAAAATGCCATTTCCTCAGTGGAGATTTATGTCAGTGCAAACGACAAAAGGTAATCCATGGGGGGAAAAGTGATTATTGCTTTTAGGATACATTTACTAAAATGTCTGATTTAGCCCAAGGACTGAATATTAAGGCTGTGTGAAATTTCACCAAGTGTTTCATTCTGAAGCTGTTCTGATGCATTTGAAACTTGAAACAGCATAAAAAGCATCAAAACAGCTTCAAAATGAAATGAGGGCACTCAAAATGTTTTGAAAGTATCCAAACATTTTGAGTGTCAAAGCACCTGGTGGTGGGAGGCAGGGGAGAGCCAGGGCTGCGCTCTGAGTGGCTCCACAGCCCCATGTAGCTCAGGCCAGCAGGGAGCACAGCCCTGGCTCTCCCCACCTCCTGCTGCTGGACTGTGCTCCGTGGGGCTGGCGGAGCTGATCAGAGGGCAGCGCTGGCTCTGCCTGCCTCCTGCCGCTGGACTGTGCTCTGGTCAGCTCCGACAGCTGGCAGAGCTGATCAGAGTGTAGCCCGGTGGCAAGAGGTGGGTAGAGCCAGGGTTGCGCTCCACCTCCTACTGCCAAGCTGAGCTCCATGGAGCGTGGCCCTGAAGCCCAGCACTGGGTGTGGGCACTGGGTGCTGGATCCTGGCACTGGGTGTGGGCTGCACCCAGCGCCAGTCCCAGATGGCAGTGGCAGCTTCCTTTTATCTGGCAGAGATCCGGGGGCCCACACCCCCGGGAGGAGTCCCAGGGCTGCAAGCCCCTGGATCTGTACCCTGGATGAGTGGAGGCGCAGGCTGCCTCTCCCACCTGGGACTGTGTCCAGACTCCTCCAAGGGGTGCGCCCAGCACCAGACAAGATTGCTGCTGCCACCCCCCAAGAGGGCTGCTGGGCTGTGCCAGACTCCTCCTGGGGGTGCAAGCTCCCAGATCTGCATGCCGGATAAGGGGAGGCTGCCACGCTACCTGGGACAGGCGGCAGCAGCACTGTTCTCTGGTGCTGGGCACAGCCCACACCCAGCACCGGTCCCAGATCACAGGGCAGTCTCCTCTCACCTGGGGCACAGATCCAGGGGTCTGCACCCCCAGGAGGAGTCTGGTACAGCCCCACAGGCCTCCCGGGCATACAGGCCCCTGGATCTGTGCCCAAATGACAGGAGGCTGCTGCTGTTGCCTGTGGCTAGCGGCAGCATGTCTTCCCTGGCACTGGGTGTGGGCTGTGCCCATTGCCAGTCCCAGGCGGCAGTGGCAGCCTCCTGTCATCTGATACAGATCCAACAGCCCACACCCCCAGGAGGAGTCCAGCACAGCCCCACAGCCCTCCCAGGGGTGTGAGCCCCTGGATCTGCGTGCCAGATAACAGAAGGCTGCCGTTGCTGGAAAATTTTGCTTTCACAATTTTGAGGTGCAGTTTCTGAGAAACCTCTGCACCTATCTCCTGGAAACTTGGTAGGCTTCATGCCCTCTGAAGGGGCTACCATCCTTGCAATTTGCATCTGAATCAGGTAATAAATGACAATGTTTTAGGCATTTTCATGATTCCTCATTATAGCCAATAGGCAAAACATTGAAATGAGTCGAAACAGCAAAACAATTTCGACTAAATGAAACGGGGCAGTGCTTCAAAATGAAACTAAATGATGAAAGAAAACACCTTCTCTTTGAAACAGGGAAATGGACGTCAAAATGAAATGATGGTTTTACACACAGCCCTATTGAATATCATTCTTCTTTACTATTTGTAATGTAAGACTCAGCCTGGTATTGCAACACAATGGTATTCACTTCCAATTGTAACCATTTAATGATACCACCATAGGGACAGACTGTGCTCTGAGAAAACATACATGGAAGCCAGGTAGCTGCATAAAGGCAGAGATGGGAAGCACTTCTGTTATAGCGGTTGATGGGTGACAGTAAGCTCAGTGCTGTAGAAAACATAATCTGCCTCCAAAAGCATACAAAGCAATGTGTGTTTATTGCACTGGTTGACAATCTGATTGTAATAAATAGAAGGATCCCTTCATCAGATATACTTATTTGTGAGTTGAAGGTTGATCAATCTCCACACAGGTAGACTGGAGTATTTGTATTCTGTAAAAATGGCACCATGGGATTTATCATGCCCAGTGATTTCAGATCAGATGTATTTAGTTCACAAGTAAACACTAAGAGTTGTGAATAAGGTCATTATTCTCATGCAGCATCGAGAGTAATAAAAGTTTTGCAGGCCAATTGAGAACTTTGATCACAACTGTACTGTTACCAGATTGACACGGTTCTGGGCTGTCTCAGTTCAATGGATATTTCTGTTGATGACGCACCAGGAAGTACCTTGCTCAATCCTTTGCATCTAGGCGTTTCTGCAAAGCTAACCTAAGTAGAGAAAAAGAGTAAACAGCAATATATAAAACTGCCTGAAAACATAAAAGAATTCATGGCAAGGCATGTCTTTCCACAAGCTTCTAGGAAAACAAAGGACATTCTGGGAAACCAAGTGTTTTCCTTGCAAATGCTAGGTAGGAGCACTCAAATGCTTGTATTGCTCACTAATTTCCTGTTGGATAAATGTTGTATCTGGCAGATGCAGAGATTCATTTTATAAAAGAAAGCCACTTCCCTAAATACAGTTGGATAGACAAAAGAGAAACACAATTAGGAAGGTTGTATTTGGGCAGCATGTGTCACTGTTCTGTAAACATGTTCACCTACTTATCCGAGTTAATCTGAATGGACATGATTTCAGTGTCTATATGAACTGGTATTTCTCTCCAGTGTGCACTCAAGCATTCAACCATTCTGTTGCAGCATGACTCTTTGTCAGCACCGTCTGACCGGAGCAAATAGAGCACATCCTTTCAGTGTAATGGCTTTTTAGTTAAGCTACTCATTTACTTTTTTAACTGCTATGGTTGAAAAAACATGTTAAAGGACAACATCATGATGCCAATCTGAAACAGCTGTTATGATACATTATTTGAAAACCTTGCAATACACTATGCCACTGTAAAGTAGATTCAATAAGGATGAGGATTTTGAAAAAAATATATATACATGATTTCTACAAGTCTATATTGCCACTTTATTTGGTTTTAATTTTATCTTCATAATTTTGTTTACAGTATCCATTAGACTGGTGAATTGTAGGAATTCAGCATCTGCTCAAAGGCAATTAAACCAACACTGGATTTCTGTGACTTCTCTGAATGTGTGCTTATTATAACAACACGGAGTGGTAGAGAGGGGGAGAGAGGGCAAGGGGAGGGCAATTATACACTAGCACTTGTAAAGGACTTTCTGTGCATTAGCAGAATAGCAGTGCACATGTCAGCAATAGCTAATGCCCAAAAAGAGGCTAATTGGAAATATTTGACTGGCATTCACTATGCCAGTACCCTTTGGCAGGGTTTGGGGTAGAGTGAGGGGGCTTTAACTATTCATGAACTGAGATATTCCAAATTAAATTACAGAGCAGAAGTAAGGCTCTTGTATTATACAATGCAATGTGCTTCTGTTTAGGAACATCATCAGTTTTCTACTATAACAATTCATGGCCCAGTCACTGAGCCATTAAATTCCAGGGGTTCTGGCATTTTCTTGGTAATAGAAGTAACAGTCCCACACAAAACTGCTTATCATGCTTAAATTATTATTTCTGTCTTTCCATGGATATAATTTGAGATTTCTATCAGAATAAATTTTCTGTGTAGGAGCAATGAATGCTGTGGAAAGGGACAGTGGGCTCTCCCTTGTCCCCTTCTCTCCCCCCTCCTCCAAAAAAACCCCCCAACTAAGGCAAATAATATGCCTGTCCTAAAAGACAAGATTTGATATCTTCCAGTTATCTGATGTAATGCTCACTGTTTAGTATTTCCAGGTCCTCGTTCTCAAGCTCTTTCTGAACTCTTGGATGAACATCATTTGGTTTGGATAACTTACTGCTGTTTAATTTATTGATTAGGTTCTGCACTGCCCTGTTTGCTATGTTGGCCTCCAAAGTATCTCAGCTTTGTAACCTTTAGAACAGAGATATTCCTTTAGCTCAGGTAAAGGATTATAGGAAAGTAAGGCTGCAAGGGGCCTCCTATGGTCATCTAGTTCAATCCTCTGCTCAGGGAAGGATCATCCTTGCCTAAACCATCCCAGTTTAGTGTCTGTCTAACCTGCCCTTGAAACTTCCAAGGATGGAGATTCCACTATTTCTCTAGGTAGCCTGTTCCAACGCTTGACCCCCTGCCACATAGTCAGAAAGTTCCCCCTAATCTCCAACTTAAACTTCCTCTACTGAAGCTTGAGGCAATTGCTCCTGGTCCTGTCCCCTACAGCCACATAGAAAGACAATCTCTGAAATCACACTTCAGGTATTTGAAGACTGTTTTTAAATCCCCCATCAAGCGTTCTCTTCTCCAGACTAAATACCTCTAATTCTTTCAGTCTTTTCCTATAAGTCTTATTTCCTAAGTCCCTAATCAGTTTTTTGTTGCTCTGTGCTAGGCTCTATGATGAGAAACAAATTCAGAGAGGCATCATCTGCATGATTTTTTTGGTTGCTTTAAATTAGTTGCTGCCTTTTTCTGTAGGATAATTATGCTGCAGGTGCTGTAAAAAACCTTTTTACTTCCCTCTTTTTGTAACCATGAGTGTTTGCTATTCCCTCATTTCAGCCAGATGGTGATATTTATGCTCATATTGAGTATTACCATCCTTTTATGCCATTGGCTCTATTAAGTGGTGTAAGGAACTGTTCAACTCAACTGATGGTATGACAATCTGGTCCACTGTGTCCATCATCCACAGAATTTGAGACACGTGGTCAATGGACACAAATGAACAGTCTGGTCCATATGGTTGCATCCAGATAAGCACAGTCATGTGGTTATGCAGCCACACACCACACATTCAGGTGTTTCCCACTGCCACCTTGCAGCATGAGAGATAGAGGGGTTGACCCTAGGAGATCCCAGGGTCAAAAAAACCTGCGCAAAAAAAGCACACGTGGCTGCAGTACATGCCACCCAAAACTAGAGCCTGGCTTACTGGAGCCACGCTCCAGCTGGTGACCAGTCTCACAGCTGCAGGACCACCACAGCTGCAGTTCCCCAAGCTCCCAGTAGGCCATTAACCTTCTTTGCAACCAGGGCTATTAGTGCTATTAGTGTGCTCCCCAGTAAGCTTACTGTGCAATATTTTTACTATGAAGTAAGCCTATTTTGAATTAATTATATGTGTAGACACACCCTCTGAATCCTAGCCCTACTCTCCAGCATATCTACTACTCCACCAGCTTAGTGTCATTTGTAAACTTGCAGAACAAAACTGACCCTAGTGTTGGGGCCAGAAAACCTGTCTGTCTAAGTGTTCAGTCAAATGCTGGCCATCTAATGAAATGATGGGCAGGAGGACTGAGGAGCAGACCTGAGCTCCAGCATCTATCAACTGGTTGCCCAGTCCTTGAGTAAAAACCAATTCACTTACACTGAGGAAACTTCAACAAATTAAAAATGGTTTATCTAATATAATAATTATGCACTATAAATACTAAAACCAATTAATTACCTATCCTAAAATAATTTCCTATACTAAATATATCCATATTGATGTTGATATCAATATATATCTATATCTATCTATCTATATACTAGGGCTGTGTGAAGCTTTGGTCGCTGATTCGATTTGGCAGAGATTTAATCCAATTCAGTGGCCGAATCTCTGAATTGAATCAGGAGACCCTTTAATCTCACCGAATCAAATCAGAACCCTCCGAATTGATTTGGAGAGATTCGGAAAGATTTGATGATTCAGACATAGACGCAGCTTTAAATGTTTTGTCTACATACCTCAAGGTACCAGGTGGCTTGTGAATGCTGTGATGCTGGGGTGGATGGAGCATCTCACATGAGCTTGGGGGGTCCCAAGCATGCTCAGCAGCAGACCCTGAAGTGGACCAGAAGCACTTCTGATCCACTTCCAGGTATGCCAGGGAGCACGTGGGGGGCTTTCCTGCGCCCTCCACCCAGCTCAGTGACTGGTGTCTCATGCATATAGGGGGGGACACTCACTCCACAGCCAATTGATTTCTGAATTGAATACAGCCCGTTTCACACACCCCTTAGATACAGAGAGTGAGAGCGAGAATAATATATATATATTCTATTATTCACTAGGGGTGTGCAAAGCAGGCCCTATTCAATTCACATTTGGATTTGGCCCAAATCAGGGACAGTGATTCGATTAATTGATTTGGATCACTGTCCCCAATTTGATTCAGCCAAATCTGAATCTAAAGATTCAATGCTGATTTGGAGAATCAGCAATTTGGACATAGACACAGCTTTAAATGTTTTTTCTACATATCTTGAGGTACCAGCATGGTTTATGAATGCTGCAATGCTGGGGCAGATGAAGTGTCCCATGGTGGGCAGGGGGCCTTCACATGCTCCTGCAGCAAACCCGGAAGTGGGTCCAAAGTGGAGGGTGTGTGGCGGGGCGGGGGCTCCAGTGCGCTGCTCAGCAGACCTGGAAGTGGACCAGAAGTACTTCTGATCTACTTCTGGGTCTGATGGGGAGCTCAGTGGTGTCCCCCCACACCCTCCTGGCTTGGCAATTGGCCACAGGGGGACCCCGGGTGCCCCCCCCCGAGACCCAGGGGGGCACCAATCACTGAGCCGGAGGACCGTGGGTCCAGGTCACACTCCCTGGCAGACCCAGAAGTGGACCAGAAGTGCTTCTGGTCCAGTTCTGGGTCTGCTGCTGAGCATGCTGGGGAGCCCCCCATTCTCCTGTGGGATGTTCCATGCACCCCAGCATCATAGCACTCACGAGCTGTCTGCTACCTAGAGGTATGTAGAAAAAACATTTAAAGCTGTGTCTATGTCCAAATCACTGAATCTTTCCAAATCTCTCTGAATTGATTCGGAGGGTTCCGATTCAATTTGGAGAGATTAAAGGATCCTCTGAATCAATTCAGATTTGGAGATTTAGCCACCAAATCGGGTTAAATCTCTACCAAATCACATCAGGGACTGAAGCTTCACACAGCCCTACTATTCACACTATTATATACAGGGCAACATAGATACATTTACAAACATATAACAAAGGAAAGAGAGGTGATAGTTACCTATGAAGATTGTGAGGTCGTACAGCTGGCGTTACAATAGATGAGTCAGGGTGGCCCTCAAGCAATCTCCTGCCTCTGAATTGATGATGGATTCTTTGCGTCCAGTATTGTTAATTCACACTTCAATCAAAATTGGCAAACTTGGTCATGAACTATTCCTTTAAGTAAGTCCTCAACTCCAGCATACAAGTACTCCCAATCTCTCAAACACTTCCAACCTCCCAGGCAGTACCTCCCAGGCACTCTAACTTACCTGACACTACCACAAATGCTCTCCCAACCACTCTGTCTCTCAGACACACCCAGACACTCAGATTCTGAAGTGAGGATTCCTTTTATACCTGCCCTGCACATCACACTCAAGGTTTTCACATGACATACACATAGGTAATTGTCACACAGCACTGTAGCAGGGCACTGTTGGTGCCTGCCACTTTAAGGGCTCAGAGCTGGCAGCCACCAGGTGCCTGATGAGGGCAGCCATTTTAGATCTGGGGCTGCCCATATAAACATGGAAGTTCTGATGCTAGAGGCCAGGCAACAACACCGCCTAGCTGGCGGGCTGCTAGTATCATCTGGAGGTAAGGGAAGAGCTGTAGGGGATGGTAAGGAGGTTCCTGGTCCTGGGTGCGACATAAACTGCACCCTGCCGGGAGTGGGTGGCCTGGTGGGGCTCCCAATGGCACAGGAGCTCCCAGGAAATGCCAGGCCAGTTACCACCCCGGTGAAAGGTGGGTCAGGGCACCTTAACCCATACCCCCTATGACTGGGTGGGTGACCCATTTGTATGGAGGTCCCAGAGGGTGGGCCCTTGGAGAGTGAGAAAAGGGCTATAGACTCAGGCCTGTCTGATCTCCCCCTGACTGGTCCATGCTGGGGCCAGGACCAGAAGGGTTGAAGGGCTGGGGACCCACCACGAGGAATGCCCAAGAGCTGAGGCCCTGGGGTTCTGACTGGCCTGGAGGTGGGCCAGGGGTAGAGAGCTGAAGGTCCCAGTAAGGGGATCACACCCGAAGGGGGATAAGTTCAGGGAGCTATGTTGCCTGGTATGATGGCAGAAGAGTCTGCCTGAAAGGAGGAAGGCAGGTAGGGTTCAATAGTAGGGTTCTGGAGCCCACTGTGCGGGCCGGTGATGATGAGAACATCTAGATGCCATCTGCGAGGCTTGGGCTGCAGTGTAGGGGGGGAAAGGAGCTGCAGATAGCACCCCCTGGCATTGGGGCAGGAAACGGGCAGCCTCCCACTTATTAACATCGACTAATTAACAACAAGGCGTGGTGGGCGAGAATGTGGGCGGTTAGCCCAGGAACAGGTCGGCAGGCCGCCCCAAGATCGGCCCTGAGCAGGCTCCCCTGTTACAGGCACACAGGTATCTGTCACACAGCCCACTATCTTTTCTACATGGCCCTCTACTTTCTTTACCTGCAAGCCACAGGGTCACCAAAAGTTCCAGTTTTAAGTTTATAGTCTTACACTAGGACCAACCCTAGGGGCATTCACCTTTGATACTAGCTGCACTCCACTTGACACCAGCTTTAATCTCTTATACTTCAGTCTTTTCATCTGTGAAACAGATGCAATAATAATACCTTCTTAATTTCCCTAACACCCAGGTTCATCCCAACAAAAGGATGAGAAACAGATTGAAGAACCTGAAATCGAAGTTAATATTCCAATGTAAATGTTGTTACTGAGCCAAAACCTGAAAAGTCAATTTGGCTTTTCAATGGTGACAGCAGCAATTAGGCATCCAAAATTCACTGGATTTCAGAGTGGCAAGGATTTCTTTGGGTGATAGCTTTTACCAGACCAATTGCATAGTTGGGATTGAGTTAGACAAGCTTTTAAAGGCAAGATATTATTCTTTTGGGATTTCATCAGCCTTTACGCCATTGACATCATGAACATTTTTTTTTCCTAAGTAATTACTTCACTATTTTCATTATTTCCCATGAGGTCTCATTCAGAATCATGTTACTCAAAACAGCTGATTTTGCTAGAAAAAAACACTTATTGATGGGATAAAACATTTTAAAGCATCCATGTGTATTATTACCCTCACTAGCCCATGTAATCAAATTATTATGGAAGTCTGTAAACTACCTGAATTAATAAAGCTAAAACTATAGGTGAAGGAAGCTCATGCAGAAGTTTTCTAGTTTTACAGGCTTTGAATATCACACCCATTTTTTAATGCTTATTAATTTGAGCCTGAAAGTTGTCCTAATATTTCCTCTGGCTAAGTGTCTGCAGCGTGACTCTTGCCAAAGCTCTTCCTCCAGAGTTTTGTCAGGTTTTGGATACATTGCTGTGAGGTGTAGGAGGCAAAGCTGGAAATCCAACAAGCCGTGACATCCATGAAAGCTATTGTTTATGAACCAATCCTCACATCTGTGATGAGATGTACTGCTGTCTCCTTGCTGGTGACAACTTTTTAAAACATAATTGTATAGGTTTATTGGGAGTCCCATGGAAGCAAACAGGTTCTCAGGGAGGAAATTGCTGTTGTCTTATACCTTATTATATAATTTCCAGATTGGCCTTGTCAGCCATCTTTGGATTCACAGGTAAAGTAATCGTGGAAGACAATCATCCTCAACTGTGAGGATTGCTGATGATATATCATTCTAATGCATATTTATAGTGTAATTGTTTTTTATATGCCATAGTAATTCAAACATAGCTACGACAATGGAAAAATAAGATTTCCTATCTGCTATTCCCATTTCCTTTGCATATTAATTGTTTTCCTCTGCCCTGATTATTTTTGTTTTAATATTACTAGTATTACCTTCTTATGCATGAATAATAAAAGGAACATCAGGTATTAAGGGATGCTGATAGATGAACACACAGAGGTGTTGTTCAGTTCTGAAAAGTTATTTTAGAAGATTCTCATGCTGGGTTCCATGGTTTATCATTTATCAGTAATTCCCTGATCAACCGGGGTGAGTTTGCCAGCCTGTAGACAAACCTGAAACCTTAACTGAGTTGATTTCTTATTTGATCATCAGTGATGATAAAGGTCATGCAGGCCAAATTCTTCCTTTGGCTAAACAAGTGCATCTTTTCATCTGTAGTGTAGCTGACTGATCTTACACTTTTGGAACTCAGTTTTAAGTTCCACTGGTGATACACAAGAAGGCACTAAACAAAGCTGACTTTTAGCTGTACGTTCGGCAGCTGAAATAGCAAAGCTAAAAAAAGTAAAAGGTAATTATTTTGTTACTAAAACAAGCAGCTATGAATCCACCCAAAGATCTGACCTATTGATCAAGGAGGTGTTATTTTCACCCAGTCATTTTCAGAGCAGAAAATGACTAGGTGAATAATACCTTTATCACACTTTAAAGATATTTCACAGTAAAACTAGCTCTCACTAGGCATGTCTGCAGGTGAATTTACATGCACCTAAACTTAATTCACCTTAGCCTAAGGCACATTAAGGTGGTTTAGGTGTGTGTTTACATGTAAATACCTTAAGGCACCTTAACACAGCTTGCTGGGCAGCCTGCCCTGGTCAGCACCCTGGACAGCCCCTGGAAGCCCAGGGCAGCATAGCTGGGCAGTGCGGCCCAGTGCTGGCCAAAGGGTGGGAGCCTGCAATCCCCCTGGATATGATCAGCCCAGCCCTGTTCCTGGCTCTAAACCCCTCCCCATGTTGCTGCCTCCCCACTGTTGGGCAACAGCTGGTCAGAGTCAAGCCCTCAGGGCCCCACACTGCCAGGTGCCACCAAGACGAAGAAGTGGTGGGTGCTGTTCTGCAAATGCAGATGCTGCAACTGGAGTGGTGATTCTGGCAGCAGAAGTCCTGTCAGGCTGGTCTCAATACAGCTTGGGGCTCAGCTCTCTCCTTGACTCACCTGATCCAAGCCCACGCTCCTGGCCATGCTGCATCTAGCCTGCCAGGGCTGAGCTGCAGAGCCCCTAGGTACTAATGCCACCTCTCTCCCTTGCAGAGTCTGGCACAGAGGCCAGGCACTTGCATGGGATGGAGGCAGGTGCAGCAAGGAAAGCCATGCCAGGTGCTGGGGGAGACACAATCTCAGCCTGCCTGCTGTCCCATATGGGAGCCTCAGCATGGGCTTCTAAGGGCTTCCTGAGTAGGCAGTGAGGCATTCTGCCCCTGCAGGGTTGCATTGCCTGGCCAGCAGACCCACCCCAACGGAGAGTCATGGGGGAGTGTAACGGGGGGCCTATTTGTGGCCTCTCTTGCTGTGGCCCATCCACCTGTTCCTGGGCCAACTGCCCGCCTTCTCTCCTGCCATGCCTTGTTGGTATAATTAATTAATAGATGTTAATTAAGTAGGAGGCTGCCCATTTCCTGACCCGCTGCTAGGGGGTGCTATCTGTGGCTCCATTCATCCCCTACATTGCAGCCCAAGCCTCACAGATGGCATCCAGATGTTCTCATCATCACCAGCCCCACACTGGGCCCCAGAACCCTACTATTGAACCCCGCCTGCATTCCTCCCTTCAGGCAGTCTCGTAGCTCTCTGAACTGCTTCCCCTTCCAGGTGTGGTCCCCCCACTGGGACCTTTGGCTCTCTAGCCCTGGCCCACCTCCAAGCCAGTCGGAACCCCAGGCCCTCAGCTCTTGGGCATTCCTCACGGTGGGCCCTTGGCTCTTCAACCCTTCCGGTCCTGGCCCCAGCATGGACCAATCAGGGGAAGTTCAGCCAGGCATTGAGTTTATGGCCCTTTTATCTCTCTCTGGGGGGTCCACCCTCCAAGCCCTCCAAACAAGGGGTAACCTACCTGGTCATGGGGGCTAGGGGTTAAGTTGCCCCGACCTGCCTTTCACTGGGGTGGTAACTGGCCTGGCATTTCCTGGGGGCTCCCATGCCATTGGAAGTCCCACCAGGCCACCCACTCCTGGCAGGGTGCAGTTTTAGGTCATACCCAGGACCAGGAACCTCCTTACCATCGCCTACAGCTCCTCCCTTACCTCCAGATGATATTAGCAGCCCTCTAGCTAGGTGGTGTTGTTGTCTGGCCCCCAGCAGCAGAAATGCCCTGTTTATATGGGCAGCCCCAGATCTAAAATGGCTGCCCTCATCAGGCACCTGGTGGCTGCCAGCTCCAGGCCCTTAAAGTGGCAGGTACACACAGTGCCCTGCCACAGGGAGCCAATAGCAAAGGTCCTGCCTGTGCTACACTGACTCTTCCTCTGCAGTGAGTCATGGGGGGGCCCTTTCCCCTGTGCTTTGACTGAAGCCCTCGCACCTCCTGCCCCCTCTGTTGATTTACTACACACCAACACAGACTGCTGCTGCCAGAACTGCCACTCCAGCTACAGTGCCTGCACTTGCCAAACAACACACACAACTTATTGATCTTGGTGGTGCCTGGTGGCAGCACAGGGCCTCATGGGCTTGGCTCCAGCCCGCGAAGTCACATAGTGTTAAGGCACCTTACAGCGTTGATATGTGGGTTAAGGTGCCTTAACTGATTGTGCCTAAATTTGATATTTCTTTTAAGCAGGTATTAAATTTAAGCATGATTAGCCTGAAATTACCATTTTTAAGGTGCATTAAGGGCATGCATGTGTAGACCTATGCCCTTAATGCACCTTAAAAATGGCTAATTTACCTTAAATCCCCATGTGTAGTTGTGCCCACTATGTCTAAGATGCCTGGAAGGCTTAGCCATGTTGTCATCTGCTTTTCATACATAAGAGAAGAACCTTATCATATAAAAAAGAAGGATCTGTGAAATTAATGATGTTATTGATGACTTTTTGCTAAAAGTTTTCATATAATGAACAGAAACCATGGAGCTGGTTCTCAGTTACTCCATTTCTTTTGCCTGATGATGGAAGCAAATCTGGCTTGAATTCACCTTTGCATTGCCCATAATCTGAAGATAAAGAAAAAATTTCCCAAATCCTCAGGCACCTTGAGGCTGCTTTAACTTATGTTCTGCTTTATAAAATCCTAGCTGTAGCCTGGAAAACAGGGCAGAGCATTTGGAAAGATCACCCTAGACAACTCCCAACAAGAATTCCTATATCAGGACCTAAGACTTGAGTTAGCATGCAGTCTTTACACTGGTTCAATGATGTCTGAAGAGCACTGTAAAATGGGACATATTCTCAGGAGCCCATTCCTGTCCCTTTAAACTACCAGAGTGGTGGAGAACCATTTTAATGGAGGTTTTCGAGCACAAAGTTCAGGATTCATTTGTCTGACTGTAAATGGAGAGTGTAACTTTAAACCAGCAATAACCAAACAAGGTGCCACACCATGCTGAAATGCCTTGAGGTCCTTTCAAGGGTGTTGCAGGGGTGTCATGTAATGTTAGCACTATTAGGTATGCAAACAAGATAAACCCAGAAATTTCAAATAAGAATCTATTGTGTTGAAAACATCCTGCCCTGTTGTTATCTTTTTTAGTTCTTTGCAACAGAAGGATTACTCTATTCTTTTTCTGTAGTTAAAAACCAAGTGAAACTAAGTGCTGGTATTTGTTGAGGGATGTCTCAAGTCTAATGAAGAGTGCCTCAAGTCTGAAAAGGTTGAGAACCACTACTTTAAACTCTGCTTTGATTTTCATTTCATCCCCATCACTGCCCCTTTTTAACATCCAGAATAAGGGCATAAGTGAATGAAACAGTTACACTAAACAAAAAGGAGGCAGGGAAATTATTACTTGTGAGAGCGTGTCAGCTGGTGTTTGCTAAACATTTCATGTGCTTATTCTATCCCACGGTAAGTGGAAGCTAAACCAGGCAGTTTGCCCCTGAATGCAACATCTGATAAATTACTATGAGGAGTCAAGGAACTGGCAAGGCAGTGTGGAGCACAAAGGGGTCTGGGATGGAGTCTAGAACAAGGAGTCAAAGGGATTTAGCTTTCACGTATTGTGGGATAGCCCATACAAGCAAAACAATTAAAACAGACCATCCTGGTATCCAGTAAAATCCTCATTTTAAATCAACAAACTTCTTTCATCTATTCTAACCTGTAATAATGAATGATTTTATCCTTGTAAGACCTCAGTGATGTTGGGGCACATGGTTATCATCTATTTGGGAAACTAAGCTAAGTGTCTTGTTGAGGTTTCACAGAGGAAATCTGTGTCAAAATAGGGAAATGAAGCCAGGTATCCCCTTAGCTACTAGTCCATCCTTTCTCTCAAGTTGTATGAGAATGCTTGATTTCTATAAACAAGTACAGATTTTGATTATGGAGACAATGCCAGGGAGCTGGTGTACCCTAAAGTGCATATGTGCTTGAGGATCCAACAGTAGAGGGCTGGATCCTAACCTGTGGCTGGGAATCAGGAAATGAGATGACTTTCTGTAGCAACCCCAGATTAGCCTTTGATCATTAGCTTTCCTCACATTATGATGCACTGTTCAGTACACAGTTATGAACGTTTTCCAAGATCAGTACTATATAAGGTGAACACCTTACAGCAAATTCCAAAAATAGCAAAAGCTACTGCCACTGAAAAGTTTTTCACACAGCTTTACTTGCTGTTCTTCGAATTAGTGATTAATAATTCATTCCCTTTTACAAGGGTTAACATATTCCTTATTAATGGTTGACATTTTACAGTTTTCATAAGTTTCTTCCTTTAGGCAGAATGCCACAAATAGTTAGATTATTTCACTGAAGTGAATTGTCATCTAAAGAGCAAATGGAGCAACAAATAGATAAGAGATTTTCCAGTTGTAATTACCTGCTTCTTTCTTCTTATGTATCTAGACTTCTCTGCATGGGTCTAGATCGGGGTCAGCAATTTATGGCCCAACAAGCACTGGGGATGCATAGGGGGTGCACGTGCACCCCCTGAGCATGGCAGTGCACCCCTTTTGAAAAGGCACCGCTGACAGTGGCGGCACCTGCAGGAGATCACCACTCGCCCCCTGCCCTTGCCACCAACAACGACACCTGCAGGCAGTCAGATATCGCCACTGGCCACCGCCAACGTTGCCAGTGGCATCTGTGGGTGGTCGCTGATCCCTGGTTGACACTCGCCACCCCTCCCCCCACTGCTGACAGCGCCAGCGGCATCTGCGGGAGCTCCCCGCTTACCATCGCTGCGCTCCTGCTGCTATGCCCCCCAGCCACTGGGGGCACGTGTTGTTCATGCCAGCAAGTGATTCTATCTGGCCCACATAGATCACAAATGGCAGTTCTGCCATAGGGAGGATCAGCAGTAGGTCACAAGAGCATTGGTGGCAATCCAGCAGTAAGGAAATGATGGTGAGAGTTGTTGTGCCACCAGCATTGGCCTGTCTCAGACTCAGCTGTGTTACTTTGGCCTGCCACTCCTAAATGGTTGCTAACCCATGATCTAGATTGATATCTCTCTCTCTTTTTTATGGGTTTCCATAGCACCCACTGTCATCTCAAATACTAATTACTAGTAAGTTAAGTTTCCCCATTGGTTAGTCATTTGTGTTTATAGTCATCCAGTTCTGTCCTGCACTAAACTATTACCATAGTGGATTGTGTTTCTAATATTTTCACACATCTTGGAAATACTCCACAGGAGAGGTAGGGGCTTGCTTCTGACCTCACAATGCTTGTATACAAATGTATTAAACTGACTTCAGGGGAGTTACTGTTATTTGTACCAGTCTAGCTGAGATTGGAGAAGCCTTTGCTGTCAGCCTTCAAAAGTAAACAGAATAACCATCCAAAGGTATGCCTCCCTGGCACAATGCTCCACCATGCAGAGAAGCCTGACCCAAATAAAGCAGGGACTACTTAATATAGCAGAGCCTAATGCTAACATGTCTATCCTGATCATATAAGCCAAGCTAGTGGTTTGCACAACAATTGCCCTCAAAGACTGATTGATATATGCAGATTCTTCACTCCATAACCACCAAGCTAAAAATATTTCAGTGCTTTAGTAGAGCCAAAACATTTCAGCGAATCCATAGCAGTGAGGGTAACTTGAAGGCTGAGGTGGAATACACTAAGACAGTCAGTATGTCCTGTTTACTAGATAGTGCTTTATCTCTCTATATATTTACTTTATGTTGTGCTATTTTTCAGTTATGTCCATTTTTTGGCTTCATGTCTTGTCTTGGACCCTACGCTGTATCCCAAATTCTGTGCGTTTTGCAGCAATGCTTTTGTGGGTTTTAAAAACAAATAAATATAAACATAAAACAGGTTGCAAGTCTACTAGATGAGGGGAAGCAGATGAAATCACTCAGTGAATGTTATATATATATGAAAACAAATTAGTCCAGAATAGTAGTTAAACAGCTTGCACCACAGCAATGCTCCTTAGTACAATGCAATGGGGTTTGCTAATCATCACGGAATAAAAGTCTAAAAAGAAATTGTGAGGAATATAATTTAAAGCACAGTGTGCATGTCATTTAGCTCATTCTGTTGAACATGCTGTAGTAGCCATTACATTTGTAAAAATGCTGTTTATTGAAATGCTGACCTTTAAAATATAAATATTTACAGTTTCTTTTTTAATGTTGTTATAATTTTGGACTTTATTTAAACAATATTTTAGTTCAACAAATCAGCTTTAGAAAGCACTAAGACAGGAAAACACTCATCCTTCTCTAAACCACCTACAAGTGCATCCCATTAGAAACCAAATAAACCATGTTAGTGCAGTATGGGAAACCCTTATTATAAAAAAGCAGGTGTTGCTCAACCAAAGACTATAAAAATACTGAGTTTATTATCACTAACTGCAGATTAGTTAAAGTTTTATCACAGCGTCTTTGGTTTTGTATTTACCAAATCTTTAACCTCTTTGGCCATAATCTGTTGTACTGAATGGTGTCACACCAGTTTAGCTAAAGGATGAATATTGTCTTCTGAGTTTGTCATGCCTTTTAATGTCAATACATAAGAATATAATGATACATATATTTTATAACTCTGTTTGGAATATCCTTGGTCCTCTCTGTAGTGTGGGTGCCTGCAATTTTGATTTTTCCAGTGCAATTTTTCTCTGTACAATTGAGTATTTTCCTCAGAGATGACATGGAATGATATGGATTATTGAGTCCTGAGGCCTGCTGCTTCTCTCTGCTGAGGAGATAGGCTCAAGACACAAAACTGACCAATTTCCATTAGTGTATATTGATTGGCCTTTATAGTCCATAGCCAATCTATAAATTTTGTAAATCCAGTCCAAAAGAAGTAAGTTGTTGGGTTAATGCACTCATATTCATATCCTACTCATTAACAACTGGCACATCTACATGTTCATTAATGCATCTTTGCTACTGTGCATTAAATTTAGTACCTTTAATATGAGGTACTAGATAAAGGCACAGCAGCCACACTAATGTGCAGTTGCATAAGTAAACTTTTCTTTTTGGTGATACTTAATGTGCAGTAAACTAATTCTACTGTGAATTAGCTCATTAGCATGGTTTTCTCAATGATGTGCTAATGCACATAACAGTCCACTGCACATTAAGGCATCTTGTCTAAATTTGCCTACCAAGTCATCTAATAGAACTTTCCACACACAGCAGTATCTTGCAACCCAGCTTTTTGCATTCCTTTCAAAATATAAATGGGACACTCAAATAGATGTCAGTCAGGCAAATGTTGTGTGCAAGTCACAGGAAATTAGTTTCATACCTAGCCCCTTCCCCCATTTTGATTACTGCTCTTTCTTTTGCAGTGTATAATTGTAGAGCATATGTAGATAATATGTGATTCCATTTGATGTTAGGCTGTAGGACTTGGACTGCATATCTTATCAATATTTGATTGATGTATTTAATAAATTACAAACCTAGAATTCAATACTGAAGGGGATGGAGCAGAGGGATGAGGGAAATGAGGAAGGGATTTTGCAGCACGCACAAAATAATGTGAGAAGACCAGAATGGGTTGGGGGAAAAAACACAGCCTAGAGAAGGGGGAGCATTTTTAGAGGCTGTTTTTGGAAAGATGCTGATAATTATGAGCAAGACTAGGTAGATACTTCACAAGCTTGGAGAGGTCTGCTTGCATAAGCTTAGCTAAGGAGTGAACTGCTCACCACAGATTTTTTTGGAACCAGATTTAAAGCATTGCTATCAAGACCCAGATTTGACTTAAGTCCCATTGCTGACAATACAGACCTTTTGTATACAATGTGTATATAGTGATTTATAATGGATTTAGATCTACTTATATACTATGCCCCCTGCACACATTTTTTACAGTACATGACATGACAGCTATTCTGCACTTTATTTCATTCTAAATTTAAAGAGCTATTTAGCACATTGTGTGTGTGCTTAAACTCAAATGTTATGTATTATGTATCCATACAGAAGTTGACATACTTGATTCTCTGCTTTTCTGCCTGTAACTGCCTAGAGTATATTAAGATCACATATTCTTCTACACTGATGAGCCCTTTGATACCAATTGGTGGGTAAGCACTGACAATTAGTTATTCCAACTGTGTTTTTTAATTTAGAAATTTAAATATAGTTACAAAGTTAGATAATTACAATCCAGTTGGGAGATGTACTGTAAACAAATGGGATGCAGCGTCTAAATTGATTAGTTAATCTACATGAAGCTTTCTCTAAGTGCTAAGTAATCTTTTCATCATAGCATTATTATTCATTAAATGCCATCTGTAAAAAAACCTAAATTAATAAATTATGCAAAAACCCATAGGATGACAATGAAAGTCAGTTAATTTCAAGGTAATTTTCTTGGCATAGTTCTCTAGAAAAAGTGTTCTGCATTACACATGTCAAAAATGTCAAATATTTTTCTGAGAGAAAACTTTTTTCTCAAAATCCCATGATTTTTTTTTCATTCAATTAAAAAAAATGAAAACAGGAAGGAAGGAAGGAAGCTCTTAAACACCATGTGTGTAAAACACAAAATGTTTGAAAAGTAACTTAAAAAAAAAATTCCCAAAATATTTATTGTTGTTTGCCCCCACCCTGAAAACCTAGGAAATTGAATCTGCAAAATAAAAGCAGATTCAGGTGCTCCAAAACTAGGCACTCAGAGTTACTTTCACAATTAATATTTACCTTCAGAAAAAATAATTTATCATAATTTTTTTCACTTGGAACAGTGGTGGCAGTTCCCCACAGATTAATTTGTGGTGTAATTCAAATGAAGTCAGTAAGACATGTAAATTCAGACTGCAAAGTCTATTAGTCATAATGCCAAAAGTTTAGCAAGTACTTTGTTTTTAAATGGATGCTTGAGTCTCTGTATGCAGTGCTGGCAGGTGAGCTACCCACCTGGACTTGCTGGGGAAGCAGTCAATACTCAAGGTACTGTAGCCTATGAGCTTGCCCCAAAATGGGAAAATCATAGGATGCCACCCCAGAAAGGCATACACAAAGAACCTGAGAAACCAGAGACTAGCTTTACTTAAAGAAATAAGTATATTGTGACTAATGAACAATATTAGTACAGGCAATGATGATTAAGGGGCCAGAATGGCAAAGGAATTTAAGGACTTTTAATGTGGGGGTGAGGTTCCTAACTCACCATTGATTTTTTTTCTGCACTGGTTGACACCTTCACTACCTTCCTGAATCAGAGTCAGAGCCAAAGTAGATTTTTCCTCCCTCTTTTCACAAACTATGAAAGGGGGACAACTCATCATGTTTCTTCTCCCTGTGCAACACTTTAAAATATTCTAGTGTTGATTGTTTGTGTTTATAATTTAACAAGCAAACATAATTGGAATCATTAATTTCAGCAGTTTTATCATAGAGAATAGAAGTGTGGGTTGGTTATTAAGCTGTGAAGGAGGTAATTTTAAATCTCTTCATTAAACTAGGAGGTAGGAAAAACAGAAGAACCCTTTACATTCACAGGGGTGTAGGATGTAGACATGTTGGTCTAAGGACATAGGCAGACAAGGTTCTTTGGGTAAATCTGATATCTTTTATTAGACCAACTCAAATAGTTTACTTTTCATTTGGAGGTCTCACACCTTTTACCTAAGTGGGCACATGTTATGAGTTTGCACCTGGACAAACTGGGACAGAGAAAGCTGAGGCAATGAAGATCAACAGCAGGACCATGACATACATGGAAAGAAAACCTCCTTTGCAACATATCACACAACTTTCATTCTGTAGTGCTATAATCAGTGCCATTTTCTTTGTGAAAGACAAATGCTTGCTTAATCCAGCTGCATTTTTTTTCATTTTTAGAGGATGGAAACTACAGAAAATTTGGAAATGCTGAACTGTTTCATCATTTTCAACTGGAAGGAAAAAAAAATGACATTATTGAAGCCACACATTTTGTGTTGTTTTTTTTTAAACCAAGACAAAACTCTTGTTTTGGGTTGGCTTGACATGAAATTTCCCAAACCACCAGACCTTACTGGAGTTACCATCCAGGTGCCTCCTGTCATTATGTTAACCAATAGGCTTGGCTGTCTATGATCTACTATAGTCCTGAGATTACACTTGGCCAGATGGGAGACCAGGGTGCATCATGGGTGATGTAATCTGGAGAAGGCACTCGCTTTTAAATTCATCCAACATTATCTTCTATCTATAGACCAAATCCAGTTTCCAGAAATATACACTTCTGTACATTCTTTTTATCCTTATATATGTGTCTGGCAGATCTCAGCTATTATACTTTTTTTTTCTCTCAGGAGAAACAGATAAGCTAGGATGTATCCCTTCCTAATATTTAAATTGTTTATATTGCCATATTTTACTAGAAAAAAATCTGGTGCTTGAAAACATTCTAAAAGATGGAGAATGACATAAATCATAGGTTCTCATCTCATTGCATCTTTGGCCCTGTGATAAGCTCTTGGAAATCTGTGCAGTCACATAGTAAACACTCAGCTGCTTTGCTTCTAGTTGATAAACCACAGTATCAAACTGCTGAAAGCATACAAAATTACTTTTAATGTTATTTTTCCATGTTAGCAATTGCTGTAGTTGCCCCAGGGATATAATCTAATCACAAAATGGTGGCCAGGGGGGAGAGCAGCAAGTAGAGTAGGGGACTGGTTTTCATGGTGGTGAATCTGAGAGTAAGAGAGTCAAGACAATCTCTCTACTAAATGTAGACTACGCTGGGAATGGTATTGAGAACTTCTGAGCTGGTGTTCACTGTTTTTGGCTCCTCTTTTTAATTAGCTTCTATTATGTAGTAGTGAAGAATTTTTCTACATGTCTGTATTGTACAAAATACCTTAGAAGTATGTGAGCCCCTCTTTAAAATGCTCTTTGAAATACATTTCTCATCAAACTGTAATGGCAGTCTATGCCTACAAAGTTTATTAAATATTGAACTATTACCTAGACTACAGAGTATCCTGAGGCTGATAAATTTAGCATAAGCAGCTAAACAGGATGCATCTCTATAATTAGAGTATATAAATGAACTCTGCAGTTTATAATGCGTCTTAGGTGGCACATATTACTTTTTATATTATTTATATTCTAAGTTATTAGTAAAACCTAGTTTTTTTTAAGTTTACAGAGAATCCAAGTAGCAATATTGATGTTAGGATTACAGAAGTGAATACAGGCAAATATTCAACAGTTCTTGTAATTGCAAAGTTATTTTGAACACCTCTAATATCTGCCTGCCTCAGTTTTCAGCTTTCTCTACTAAATAAAAATAGGAAACAGAAATGGACTTTGCAGTTGGAAAAAATCGTTTTGGATCATTGATATCATTGATATCTCTGACATGATAGGTGACAACAGTGAAATGGAATTGAATGTAGCCTGCTGCATATGCAAATAGCCAGTAAGTTGAGGAGAAAAGAAGCCCCAGCATTTCTGAAAAACAAGGAATATATAAACCCTGCTAAAATCCTTGTTCTAATGTACAGCCATATTAAATACCACTTGGTTGCTGAGGTATTTTCTATGGGTGTGCAAAATGGGCCATATTCAATTTGGATTTGGATTCAGCCCACATCAGAGACAGTAATTCAATTAATTGATTCGGATCACTGTCCCCGATTCAATTCGGCCAAATCTAAATCTGACGATTTGATGCTGATTTGGAGAATCAGTGATTCAGACATAGACACAGCTTTAAATATTTTTTCTACATACCTCGACATACCAGGCATGGCTCATGAACTCTGCAATGCTGGGACATATGGAAGTACTTCCAGTCCACTTCTGGGTCCACTCGGGAGTGTGCTGGAGGGTGGGGGGGCGTACCCCTCCAGCTCAGTGCAGCAACCAGGAGGCACCAGTTGCCGAGCTGGGAGGGCATGAGGGGGACCCCCAGTGTGCTCCCCGGTGGACACAGAAGTGGACTGGAAGTGCTTCTGGCCCACTTCTGGGTCTGCTGCTAAGCGTGTTGGGGAGTCCCCATGCTCCTGTGGGACACTGCATCCACCCCAGCATCTTAGCAAACATGAGCCACCTGGTACCTTGAGGTATGTAGAAAAACCATTTAAAGCTGTCTCTATGTCCAAATTATCAAATCTTTCTGAATCTCTCTGTCACACCCTGAGTTGGAGCTGTAAGTATGACTCTGCCCCATGGTCGGGGTTCCCCCACTCCCCAGCCATGACTCGATGATGTATGTAAAGAAGGAGGGGGTTCAGTGGTGTTTTTCTTCCCCTCTTGTCCCAGAGGTGGGGTATTCATGGGTGTGCTGCAGTGTTCCTTGGAGCCCAAGGGCCTCCCCTACACCCCATCCACACCCATGATTACGTCCAGCTCACTGTCCGGATGTAGCTTGCCCTGGCAGCTCTGACCTCTAGCCTCAGAGGTCTGAGCCTCGGATGATAGGTGTCCTCCCTGAGAGGAACGCCTGCATAGATTTCTTTAATGTTGAGGAGCTGGGAATGGCCCATCCCCAGCTTGATGGCAGCCACAGTGCCTGCTCTGCCACCACGAGGAAGTGCCTACGGAGTTGCCATTGCTAGAGCCCAGAGCTGCCCTCCAGTCAGTGCGCTCCAGCCGGCTTCCTTCTCGCTGCTGGATTCCAGTGGGGTTTTTTAGCTCACACAGTTCTTGCTGTGCCCCTGCCCGTCTAAGAAGTGAGTTTCCTGGGAGCGTGCAGGGGCTCTCTTTTACCCTTTGGGAACTTCGGGGCTTACCCCCAGTGTTCCCGCTGCCTGTGGGGATTTCTTGCCACCACAGTCTCTGAATCGATACGGAGGGTTCTGATTCAATTCAGAGAGATTAAAGTGTTTCCTGATTCAATTCAGATTCGGAGATTCGGCCACCAAATCAGACTGAATCTCTGCTGACTCAAATCATGGACTGAAGCTTTGCACAACCCCAGTATTTTCCTAAACTAAACTAAACTAAAAATAAAAGTTGCTGATATATATTATTACAGAGCAAAATATATTGGTTGTATTTGGTATAAGGTTAAGGTACAGCATCTTTTGTGGCTAAATTGCTTTAGGAACAATGTATCACAATTTATTTTGGATGGGTACAGTCCAGCAGAGATTATCGAGAAGGAAATAGTCAAAGATTTGAACTGTAACACAAAGTGCCAAGAAATTGCTTTTCTCTGAAGAAAAAAAAAATGGAATGGAAAGAGCTTAACAGGATCTAGTTGAAGATTTTAAATTATGAAGCAGTTAAGAGAAAAGTGATTGAAAAATAACCCCTTCAGGCTAGCAAACACCCCATGAGGGAAAGAACATGGTAAGAGCTGGCAAATGCTTCTAAATCATTCATCTCTCCTTCCAGTTCCAGAACAGACATTACAGTGAGTAGAAAACAGTTGTGAGCAAGCTTGTCTAACCTTCTATCCCAACGACATAGTTGGTCCAATAAAAGATTTCAGTCTAAGAAATCCTTGCTCTCATATAATGTCGAGACCATCACAGCTACAACATCACTCTTACACTGCTGTAACGTGAAGTTTGAAATACCAATTTTATGCTGTTTCACCTGCAGACACTTTGGCCTCATCTACAGCCCAATCTAAATCAGGTATTGAGAAAGGGAATTCTCATAAAGATGAACTGTTTCATTTCGGTCTTAAGTAAAAGAATTACGATGGCTGCATGTGCTCAGGCTACCATTGTTAAATCCAGCCCAAACTGTGATGCCTCTTAGAAAGGAGTTATGAAGAGAATTGCTCTCCTTACTTCTAATAGTCTCATTTTCAAATGACCTGGCAGAGAACAGCAGAGTAAATCATACCTACAGATCACTAGGAATGGTGGGAAATCTATTTCTGTTGGTTTTGCTCTGTAAAAATCTTAGCTGAAATTTTAAAATTAGATTTGGGGTCTGAATGTACAAACATCCACCCACAGGGCATAAAGAATGTGGAGCTTTAACATGTGTCAGCTGCTCTGTGGTAACTCCCCATGTACATGCTGTGACTTCTCAGGGTATGCATAGACATACAGAGATAAAAATAGCTACCCAATCTAACTTAGTTCACCCAGATGTGTGCCCTACACTTAGATCCCGAGTTAGGTCCATGTAAGTGCGAACTGTACAGAAATTCAGGAAGATTAAGATTGGTTTTAAAATGGCTGACCCAATATAAGTTAACTGTATCTCAGAGGTAGTCTCACTTACATCAGGTCTGATGAGATGATTGTTCATCTGGGAATGGAGGGGGAGGGTTGTGGGGCTAAAAGTAGCCCCTGATCCTGGGGACGGATGTGAGCACCCTATCCCCCAAAGGGTCCTCCTCTCACAGACGTTGCTAGCCCTCCCAATCCTGCCAAACCAACCCGGATCCCATCCGACCAACTGCACCTCCAGCTGCAGACCCCACTTGCCCTCCTGATTCTCCCAAGGCCCCCCAAGGACCCTGCTTGCCTCCCCAATCCTCCCCATGCATGCTGCTTGCCCCCAATCCTCCCCAAGCCCCCTGCCTACTAGCCCTTCCCATCCTGACTTACCTTAGATCAGGTGGTCATTTTTAACTCAGTCTAACCTCCCCCTAACCTCCCCCAGTGTCTGTACATACCCTCAGTAAGTAGAAACCAAATGGTGGTAGCTTAGCCTTTAAGGAAAAAGTGCCTAGTTCTTGATCTGATGTACAGTTTGGAGGTGAAGTCTTTTTACATAGTCTCCTATTTATTTTATATGCAGGCAAGAGCAGATTTTACATAGCCACTAAGGTCAGTCACTAACATTGCAGAATTTTGACAAAAACTAAGCAGCAGAAAATGTTTATGCTTGTTAACCAGTCACAGCATGCTCATGAATTGGTCAATTTTTTCCAGTGGTGTTTGGAATATCTCTTCTAAAGTGATTAGAATTGTAGTCTCCTAGCCTACATACACACAGGGAGCTCATGGCCTTGCTCCCTGCCTTGAAATTGTAATGGAATCTGAGTTCTACAAATCCAGTGGTGATGTCTTGCACCTAATCTGACAATGTTACAATTTACCTGAAGGATACAGGGTCAATACCTGGGAAAGAAAGCACTGCACAAAGAAATAAATCACAGGAAACAACAATCATACTGTTAGTACTAGGTGTTATATATATCTATTTATATAGCTATATATAAGGCTTTGTTATTGAGTGACTTAAGACTGGAGCTGGAGAAAAGTTTTTAACCAAAACTTTTTTTTGGCTAAAAAAGCAGATTCAACAAGCTGTTTCACAACTTTGTTTTGTCAAATCCTTCATGTGAAAAAATAATTGACAAGGTTAAAACATTTGACATTTATGAAATGAAAGCTTTTCTGTTTTTACAGTTAGAAATTTTTATTGTGAAATTTCCTTCAAATGCATTAAAAAAAATTATAAAAAGCCTAAATGTAAATTTGCAGACAAGATTATTTGGGTAAATGTGATATTTTTTATTAGGTCAACTGAATAGTTGGTCTGTTCTTTTGGGCTAATAAAAGATATCAGATTTACCCAAATAACTTTGTCTGGCTATGTCCTTAGACCAACAAGGCTACAACCAACACCCCTGAATAAATATACATTTTTCATTTTAGGTCAAGTAAAATATTTTAGTCAGCCCAAAATAACATTTTTATCTCATTCTTTCACCCCCAAATGGCCAGCGAGCTGAAAAAACGTTTATTTACAATACTCTTCTTGGTCATGTCCATACGAATATGGATATTTGGTTCCCTGGGCACAACTAGCAGCAGGACACATTGTACCACCACTAATTTTCCCCAGGGAATACCTGTACTAAGTGCCCTCTGGCACGCAGCAGGTTACCTCGGGTGGGGTAGGGGAGGCACTGGGCTGGCCCCAGCAGCCTTACCTGGGGCCCTGGGGGCCTCCTGGAGCTGCAACAGTGGCAGTCCTGCTACTCAGAGCCTGGTCCAGGTTCTGATTCTGAGCAGTGCATGCTGCCCCTGCATGCACCACCCTGATTTTTTATTGTGACTTTTTTTTGACCCCTGGATATCCAGAGGTCAGCCAACCCCCACGCTGTTCCCTGGCAATGTGGAGAACAGCTGAATGCTGTGCAGATGGGTCTGCGGTGCCACATACCACATGGCCACGTGGCCCTTAAGTCTCATCTGTGCTCCAATTTCAAGTATTCAGGAACTCACAAGTAGTCACAATAAGTTACACAATATTGAGAGGTACCTGAGATAAGTTAATTATTCCCTACTTGATAGGAAAATGGCTCAGAGTCTGACTTAAACCCCACGAAATCAGTAAAAGCATTTTCTTGGACTTCAATAAGCCTTGTCTCAGGTCTTAAAAACTTTATGCCATGGATAAAAAAATCTAAAAGTCCAAGACAAAAAAAAAAAAAAGAAGGTGGAAATGGTATAAATGACACTGCTGAAGAAAGAAAAGTCTAAAACACTAAAAACATATTAGATCTCTGTCCAGACATGATCTCTGCCCAATTACATGATGAATAATTGGAAACCACCTGTGTATTTTTTCCTGAAGAAGCTATTTTTTTCAGCCAGCATAAGAAGCTCCTACACTCAATTTGCATATGTGTTTACTGTGCATTTCAGGGGCAAAACCTTGATATAACTAAAGCAGAAGCTTTCGAAGCAACATTTATAGGGGAAGTGGAATGCTTAGGGCTACTAAATGCCAAACTCAGCAGACTGGGAGAAACTAAATCTTGGGGGGAAACATAACACACTGTGCTTTTAAAATTCTCTTCAGGTTTGCCAGGTTTTCAAGTCTAAGTTCCATAAGTCAGTCAATGGAGAAAGAAGTGCCTTATTCATGGCAGAGACAGTGGTCTATAATTAGTGGAGTTTCTAAATATGTGGAGTCTGGGTTCAGTTTGGATAAACAGCCAGTACTTCAAACATATTACATGATGAATGTAATATTTGTCTTTCTGGACTTCAGCAAGGCCTTTGACACTGTTGACCACCCCATCCTCATTAAAAAACTAGGTGACTGTGGCATCGATGCCTACACAGTCAGATGGATTGCAAATTGGCTGAAGGCTCGTACTCAGAGAGTGGTGGTGGACGGGTCATATTTGAGCTGGGGGGAAGTGGGCAGCGGAGTCCCCAGGGCTCAGTCCTTGGGCCCGCGCTGTTCAATTTCTTTATCAGTGATTTGGACGATGGGGTGAAAAGCAACCTGTTCAAATTTGCTGATGATACCAAAATTTGGAGTAAGGTGGGCACGTTAGTAGGGAGGGAAAGCAGAAAGACCTGGATAGGTTGCAAGGGTGGGCTAACAAAAACAGGATGCGTTTCAATACTGACGAGTGCAGGGTACTGCACTTGGGCAGTAGTAACCAGCAGCACACTTATAAGATGGGAAACTCCCTTCTTGAAAGCATGGAGGCAGAAAGGGATCTTGGATTCATCATCGACTCCAAGATGAACATGGGCCGACAATGCGAGGTCACGGTTGGCAAGGCTAACCGGACCTTATTGTGCATCCACAGGTGCATCTCAAGTAGGGCCAAGGAGGTGATCCTCCACCTCTACGCGACACTGGTCAGCCTGCAGCTGGAGTACTGTGTCCAGTTCTGGGCACCCCACTTCAAGAGGGATGTGGACAACGTTGAGAGGATCCAGAGGAGGGCCACCCGCATGATCTGGGGACAGCAGGGCAGACCCTACAGTGAGAGGCTACGGGACCTGAACCTGTTCAGCCTTCACAAGAGAAGGCTGAGAGGGGACCTTGTGACTGTCTATAAACTCACTAGGGGGGACCAGAAGGGTTTGCAGGAGACCTTGTTCCCCTAGCGCCCCCCGGGATAACAAGGAATAACGGCCACAAGTTGTTGGAGAGTAGGTTCAGATTAGACATCTTGTAAGAACTACTTCACAGTTAGGGTGGCTAGGATCTGGAACCAACTTCCAAGGGAAGTGGTGCTGGCTCCTATCCTGGGGGTCTTTAAGAAGCAGCTTGATGCCTACCTGGCTGAGGTCATTTGAGCCCAGTTTTCCTCCTGCCCAGGCAGGGGGTCGGACTTGAAGATCTACAAGGTCCCTTCTGACCCTACTTCTATGATTCTATGATATCTAGCAGGTACATAAACTTTCAGCATGGTTAAGAAAGTGATTACTTGTCAGATTTCTTGTTCATCTTGATGCTGCTTTGTAAAGTCCATTTCATCAGGAGTACAGTCCTGCTTCCTGGAAAGTGGATGGTAGCAGGAGGACCTTACTCAGGATTCCTGATTTTTCCCCGCTGTTTTTCTTGGGCATAGAATTGTTCACTGACTATTTCTTGGGATGTATGCAATAAGAAGTCAGTTCAGGAATTATTGGCTGAAATTCTGTGGCCTGCTTTGTGATGATCAAATGATCAAAAAGGTCCCTTTTGGCCTTGAAGCCCACTGATTTATCCAATAGCAAAAGGCTTAATGCAGAGTTAAGGTTGTCCAACAGTATCTTGTGCCTTTCTAGAACACCACATTCAGCAGCATTCAAATACCTAAAAACCAGGAAATGATGAGTTAATATATATGACCTGGCCACTGTAACCCTGGCTAAGAGCTGGCAGTTGCCAGTGGGAATAAGTTGCCTTTGGTC